>NW_017307414.1:387731-391677 GCF_000935625.1 Nanorana parkeri | reverse complement strand
CAATTTCCTACAGCCACTGGCCTATACACAAACTAAAAGAATTCCTGGATGTATGTCAATGAGATTGTTGATAAAAAAAATGTTATGCAACAAAAACAGTTAATCATTTTGTGATCTTGGGACATCCATCCTCTTAAAGGTGATGTTTTAGATACAGGTGGATCCTGGTAGGTTGAGTCAGGCCCCTGGCGTCTTATATACAGTATCTTGGATGCTCCAACAGTGATCTCTCCCTGCCATGATTACTGACTCTCTTCCTGTCCACCTGGGAGATTTGGGTGTTGTCACCCATCTTTATGTGTTTCGGCTCCTCCTGTTATATTCTCCACAATATAAAAGAAATATAAAAAACAACAGGGTTGGAGGGAGCTCCTCACAATGGGCACAGCAGGTGTGCAGACCCGGGAACTCAGTCTAGGGTTGGTGGGAGCTCCTCATAATGGGCACAGCGGGTGTACAGACCCGGGAACTCAATGCAGGGATGGCGTGAGGCATGAAGTTCTGGAGGGAACTAGGAAGGTGTGAGGGATGGGATTGTGGAGATGTGAGGGGTGGGGCTGGGGGTAAGCGGTAAGGCTATGGAGGTGTGAGGGGTGGTTCTAAAGGAGTAAGTGGTGGGGCTGGGGTGGTTTGACTGGTGGGTCTTGGGAGATGTGATGTTGGGGAGAAATGATGGGTGAAGCTCTGCAGACATGAGGGGTTCAGTGGTGCGCCAAGGAGGTGTCAGAGGTGCAGGTATGAAGGGTGGAGATGTAAAATGCCAGTAACTCAAAGCAATAAATGCCAGCCCGATGTTTCTCTCATAAACACTTTATTTATGAAGCCCAACTCCAGAATAGTTTTTTTTAAGAATTAGAATTGACCCACGACGGATGTTAAAGAAGCAACTCAGGCTGCAAAAACCACCTTCAATCCAGAGATTAACCTTGCAGTACACTCTTTTCACCACAAGATGTCATGCAGTACACTATTTTCACCACAAGATGTCATGCAGTACACTCTTTTCACCACAAGATGTCATTCAGTACACTCTTTTCACCACAAGATGTCATGCAGTACACTCTTTTTATCACAAGATGTCATGCAGTACACTCGTTTCACCACAAGATGTCATGCAGTACACTCGTTTCACCACAAGATGTCATGCAGTACACTCTTTTCACCACAAGATGTCATGCAGTACACTCGTTTCACCACAAGATGTCATGCAGTACACTCTTTTTAACACAAGATGTCATGTAGTACACTCTTTGCACCACAAGATGTCATGCAGTACACTCTTTCCACCACAAGATGTCGTGCAGTACACTCTTTCCACCACAGGATGTCATGCAGTACACTCTTTTCACCACAAGATGTCATGCAGTACACTCGTTTCCCCACAAGATGTCATGCAGTACACTCTTTCCACCACAAGATGTCATGCAGTACACTCTTTCCACCACAAGATGTCATGCAGTACACTCGTTTCACCACAAGATGTCATGCAGTACACTCTTTTTCACCACAAGATGTCCTCAGTCTCAATGATGCCCAGCTTCTCTCAACCCCGAAGAATAAGGAGTTACTGTGAGTGCAGGACATCATGGATCACAGCTTCCTTCATTTCAACCATAATGATGTAAAAGAGCGGCATTGCTCTCTGCATCTAGGACTGTCCACCACCGGGAGAACATTGAAAATAAAAGAGGACCCAGTGTGTCACATGACCAACCTGAAGATTTTGGAAAAAGGTAAAGGGGAACATTGGAGGGTAGGGGGCTGGGTTTTTTTTTTAAGGAAATCTGTGTTGAGATCATGACAGCCAGGCAACTAGCAGCTTCAAAAGACGAGGCCAGCAATGGCAGCCTTCATATTTTCTCAGTCTGGGTTTACTTTAAAATAATAACGCATTCGCTGTCTGTGCTCTGCGTTCCCTTCGGTGCGGCGTACGTCTTTACCCATTTAGAAGATCGGTGCATTATGACATCACAAAGATATCGCAAAGCTTCCAGAGAGCCGCAGAATGAGATTTTTGGCCGTTTCATTTGGCTTCGGCTCTGTCCTGCGGCAAAAGGAACCGGCAAAGTTTTATGATCCATTCGATGCCGCGACCGTGCCGTAGATTACCGATGACAGCCCCCGTGATACACCGCCGCAAAAGTTTTTTACAAAACGACACGGCGTTAAGGAAAAACAATTCAATTTAATCTCGCACATCTGGGGCCGTGTTTTCATGGCGCCGCCATCAATCTTGCGATGGGAAAATTGATCAAGGAGAATCCCTGTAACAATTTCACGCTCGTCCCCTAATTCCGCTCCCTCCGTTGGCCCCCTTTTTATGGCCGCAAATCCATCTTCCTGCAAAAGTTGTTAACGTTCTATGGCCAGTTTATTGGATCGTTCACAGTATAACCTGAGCCAAGAGCCTCCCAGGGATGTTATGTACGTGCCGCCTTGTTTGTGATCGGACGGACGGTGCGCAGCTTTTTCCTGAAAGGACGGTTCTATGAATGCAATGAGTATCGGCTCATTGCAGAGCTGCAAACATTTTAAAGGTGGTCTGTGCTTGTACCACTGCTGACCTGACAGCTGCCCACGGCCCCCACTCTCACTGGGGCTCCAGCAATGGCAGTCAGGCTTTGTGTGCAATATTATTATTATTATTATACAGGATTTATATAGCGCCAACAGTTTGCGCAGCGCTTTACAATATAAGGAAGACATTGCAATCACAATACAATTCAAGACAAGATGATAAGGAGGGCCCTGTCCCTGAGGGCTTACAATCTAAAAGGGAGGGAGAAGTGATACATGAGGAGGGAGCTGTGTGGGCAGGGGCGGAACTACCGCCATAGCCACCCATGCGGGCGCTATGGGGCCCGCAACAGAGGGTCGGACTGAGCATACAGGCATTGCCCGAGGGTCAAAGATGGGGCCCGTCAGCCACACCCGAGCCCTTTTCAGCCCGCATGGAAGGGGATGCAGGTTTGTTAAAACGGCGACGGCAGTGTCGCCTTCCTCCCGGCCGGGCCCACTATACACTACCGTTGCCGCTTTAACAGAGCGGGATCTCTTACAGCGCTGCGGCCGAAAAGAGCTCTGAGGTGGGGGTGTGTCACAGTGGATGGGGCCGGACCTACCGCGGAGGGCGGATGGAGGGACGGAGACACGAGAGCCTCATGCTGGGGGGGGCCCCACTGAGATCCGGCCCTGGCCCCCCACTGGAGGAGTTCTACTGGAACCTGGTGATCGGGAGGAGCCCTGATGCTGGTAAGTTAATTTAATGACTTTTTTTCTTTAAGCTGTAAATAGGAAGATTTTTAACCTTTTAGTCTCTATTTACATACAGGGTTTGCGTTTCCCGTGCGGTTTTTCATGTGGGAACCCGCACGGGACGCAAATGCTGTATTTGAACTGCACGGATTCCGCTCGTTTGCGACCATTATATAGCCGCGAACGTGCGGAATCTGACGGATTATTGCGCTTGCACTATTTTGGGGTTTGCATGGGTTAAAGCTCCATTCACACTGGAGCGGCTGTCCGAATACGAGCAGAGCCGCTCTAAACAGAAAAAACAATGCACTTTTATGTGCTTTGTCCAGACTGTTGCGGGACCGCACGGTACGAAACCGCACCCAAAATAGTGCAAGCGTGATAATCCAGCGGATTCTGCACGTTCGTGGCTAAATAATAGCTGCAAACGAGCGAAATCCGTGCAGTTGTTTCAGATATAGCGTTATATACGTGCGCAAACCATATGGGGGTTATTCACCGACTGAATAACGGAGCCGAAGTGAGCTTAACGCTGTTCGGCTATTCACTTCAGCCTTGTAGGGCTGATTTCAGCCGTACCTCGGCTGCCTTCGGTCAGCCTTACATACAATGTCCTGCATTCAGGTGTAGTGCAATCACAAAACATTGTGCATGCACTCAGTGGCGTCGTGAGGCTGGGTGTCACCCGGGG
>NW_017307414.1:381656-386797 GCF_000935625.1 Nanorana parkeri | reverse complement strand
GCAGGGGCGGAACTACCGCCATAGCGACCCATGCGGGCGCTATGGGGCCCGCAACAGAGGGGGGCCCGGTCAGGAGCAGAGCTCACAATCTTCCCGGCCGGGCCCCTACCAGGGTCGGACTGAGCATACGGGCATTGCCCGAGGGTCAAAGATGGGGCCCGTCAGCGACCCCCGAGCCCTTTTCAGCCCGCATGGAAGGGGATGCAGGTTTGTTAAAACGGCGACGGCAGTGTCGCCTTCCTCCCGGCCGGGCCCACTATACACTACCGTTGCCGCTTTAACAGAGCGGGATCTCTTACAGCGCTGCGGCCGAAAAGAGCTCTGAGGTGGGGGTGGGTCACAGTGGATGGGGCCGGACCTACCGCGGAGGGCGGATGGAGGGACGGAGACACGAGAGCCTCATGCTGGGGGGGGCCCCACTGAGATCCGGCCCTGGCCCCCCACTGGAGGAGTTCTACTGGAACCTGGTGATCGGGAGGAGCCCTGATGCTGGTAAGTTAATTTAATGACTTTTTTTCTTTAAGCTGTAAATAGGAAGATTTTTAACCTTTTAGTCTCTATTTACATACAGGGTTTGCGTTTCCCGTGCGGTTTTTCATGTGGGAACCCGCACGGGACGCAAATGCTGTATTTGAACTGCACGGATTCCGCTCGTTTGCGACCATTATATAGCCGCGAACGTGCGGAATCTGACGGATTATTGCGCTTGCACTATTTTGGGGTTTGCATGGGTTAAAGCTCCATTCACACTGGAGCGGCTGTCCGAATACGAGCAGAGCCGCTCTAAACAGAAAAAACAATGCACTTTTATGTGCTTTGTCCAGACTGTTGCGGGACCGCACGGTACGAAACCGCACCCAAAATAGTGCAAGCGTGATAATCCAGCGGATTCTGCACGTTCGTGGCTAAATAATAGCTGCAAACGAGCGAAATCCGTGCAGTTGTTTCAGATATAGCGTTATATACGTGCGCAAACCATATGGGGGTTATTCACCGACTGAATAACGGAGCCGAAGTGAGCTTAACGCTGTTCGGCTATTCACTTCAGCCTTGTAGGGCTGATTTCAGCCGTACCTCGGCTGCCTTCGGTCAGCCTTACATACAATGTCCTGCATTCAGGTGTAGTGCAATCACAAAACATTGTGCATGCACTCAGTGGCGTCGTGAGGCTGGGTGTCACCCGGGGTCGCGCATGCGCAGTGGTCTTTTTGACGCCTGCTGCCGGCCATCTTGGTGATGGACGCCGACAGAGAGAGAAGGGGACGTTCACCCAGCAGGATACGGTATGCCGCCGGGTCCCCTCCTCTCTCCTGACACTGTCGGGCTCTCAGTCCAATGGTGGCACCCAGGTGCGGGCCGCATTCTGGAGGCGAGTATGGGAGGAGTTGACTAGGGAGCTGGAAAGCAGGAGGTCTAGGGAAGAGCGGAGGGGACGGTTAGGTTGATGGCTTTGTAGGAGATTGTTAATATTTTGCATTTTATCCTTTGGGAGAGTGGAAGCCAGTCCAGGGATTGGCAGAGGAGGGTGGGGGATGGAAGGCAGTGTAGGGATCAGGCAGAGGGGGGTTGCAGATGCTGAGCGGTTGGTTAGGTGAATGAGTCTGGCAGCTGCATTCATGATAGACTGAAGGGGGGAGGAGCCTGTGTAGTGGAAGGCCAATGAGGAGGGAGTTGCTATAGTCAAGGCGAGAGATAACAAGGTAGTGGATGGGTAATTTTGCGGTTTCATTGGTGAGGAAGGGGCGTATCATAGGTTGGGCCCCCTTTGTAGAGAAAAACAAATGTGATGCGCGCACTTGTCGCTGGGATGGTTTTGTCAAAAGGTTTTTTAATTTATTTGAACTGCTGATGAAATCTTTTACATTGGACGCTGCTCCTTGATGTTTAAAAGTTTTAGTTTCCTGCAGAATCAGCTGGTCCCCTTAGCACTGGTCCTGATATCCTGTTTTGGGGGGGCTACTTTCTCTTGCAGGATCCTATGGAGCCACCCTTGGGTGTGCTAGTAAGCTGTGTGGGTCCCCGCACCTCCCTGCTCCCCTTCTCCCTCCTCTTCTCCCTCCTCCTTCCCTTCTTCCTTCTCCCTTCCTGAAGCTAGTAGATGGGCAGCTGCTGGTGACCGTGCTCTACTTGTGATCTTGTACTGGACAGGAATAAGTTGCCTGAGGTTGTAAAGTGGGGTGGGTGGTCGGTTGCTGCTGATAGAGCTTTCCGGGGGAAGGGACAGAGGCCCGGGTTCCTGCAGGGCAGCATTGGATGCAGTGGGATGGGTGGCTGTGGGACCAAACGGAGAGCCATGCCTGTGAGCCATTGGTTGCTTAGAGCTGTGGCTGCTCCTCTATTGCCCCCCCCACACTCGCTACCCCCCTAATGAGATGCCGCCTGAGGCAGGGGCGTCCCAAGGCCGGTCCTCTAATTGACACCTGCCATCTTCGTGATGGCAGAGCCCAACACCGGCAGTGAGAGGAGGGTCCCCTCCTCTCTCCTGACACTGTCAGGCTCTAGGCTCATGACCGAGTGCCCAACCTTTTAGAGGGGGTGACACCAAAATGACTGTCAGCCATTTTGGTGTCACCCCCCCCCCCAATGGCGAACAGATGGTAAGTCACTCGCACTCCAATATAGCTTCCAGTCAATCTATTTATTGACTGAATGGTGCAACCTTTCCATACAACGTTTCGGAACCAAAGAGGTCCCTTCATCAGACACCCCAATGGTGTCACCCCCCTTGTGATGCCACTGGCCTGAGGCCCCCAGCTCAGGCTGTCTCATTATAGGGATGACCCAGGCTGTCTGTGCCCCGGGGACAACTGCCCCCCCCCCCCATTTCTTGTATGGGTGCCACAGGGACAGGAAGTGATGTAATATATTCCCAATGGAAAAAGAAACATTGTAGAAATGTTTCCTCTTCCCCACTCGACCCAGTTGGGCTTTCACCTCTTTATGAGCAGACTCCTAAGTATTTGTAGCACTGAAATGGGCCCGCTCATTGCCGGTTCTCATTCAGCACAGGGGCCCCTCGTTCCCTCGTCAGCAACCCCCCCGATTTCTCCTTCTTCTCTGTTTGTTGTTTCTCCGCATAGAATGGCCGCCTTCCCTAAACAAGGATAATTCACAGAAGATGAAACAACCTTCGCCTTGGATCCCTTCTCTTCTTCCCGGCGGTGACCTGGATGCTACTATGATGTTGGAGTTTCAGATGTTTCCTCTTTAGCGGTAAACATTCGCGCGCCGAGAGAACGCTATTGGTACGCGAGCTCGCTAATGCAATACAGAGAGTCGTCTTATACGCGTATACAAAAGGTCGGGGAAGTTGTTTTGCAGAGGAAATCAAACGCAGAGCCTCCGGTGCAAAGCAAGAAAGCCGGAGCCGCAAACAAATTATTCTCATTCCTTTTTTTAATTCAAAAGTTTGTGCGAAGCGTCCGATGTGGTGCGGAGCGCGGCGAACGCACGCTATAATGTGCACGTTTCGTAGGACTAGAGGAAGACTTTTGCCCTCACCCTTGCGGTAGCGTCGGGCCTGATTGCCGAGGTTCTCGATTTGATTCCCACCAACGAATGTGTTTGCCCTCCACATATCTCTGTAGGTTAGTGACCAGTGACGCGCCGTGCCTTCTGTGCTGGGTGAGGCATCTACCAGCCCGCCGAAGCTCCGCCCCGTCCCAACAAAGCTCTGCCCCATCCCGATGAAGTCCCGCCCCTAGCTTGGCTGCGTGTGAGGATTTCCCTGCTCTGTAACAAGCCGCTCTGAATGGAGAAAAAGCTGTCAGCTTCAGACTTGAAGCCGACACCTTTTTTCTTCATATTACTAGGAGAGGCACCGCCTCCCCTGACCACACGTCCCTGCTGGCGACCCACATGGGCGCCTTCATGCACTCTTCAAAATTTCTTAATGGAATCCACTCCGTTCCATTATCTGTGTAAGCGTTTTCTTATTCTAAAGCCATGATGAAGGGGAACTGCTGAGACTTGGCATCACTCAAGCCTTGCAGCACTGAGTTTCTGGGTTTGGTTCCCAACAACGAATGTGTTTGCCCTCCGTGTGTCTCTGCAGGTTATGCCGGTGGCCCAAATGAGCACCTGCTTGCTCAGAAATGTCCTCATGCAACCCACTCTGTTCTGTTATCTGTATAAGCTCTTTCTTATCCACAAGCCTTGAAGAAGGGAGACTGCTGAACTTTGGCGTCACTCTAGCCTTGCAGCGCTGAGGTTCTGGGTTTGTTTCCTGACAATTAATGTGTTTGCTCTCCCTGTGTCTCTGTAGGTTATACTGGCGACCCAAATGGGCGCCTACGTGCACTCTTAGAAATGTCCATTCTTCTCCAATATCTGTATAAGCTCTTTCTCATTCACAAGCCGTGATGTTGGGGAACTGCGGAGTCTTGGCATCACTCTAGCCTTGCAGCACTGAGGTTCTGGGCTTGGTTTCTGACAGCGAATGTGTTTGCCCTCCGTGCGTCTCTGAAGGTTAAACCGGCGACCAAAACAGGCGCTCGCATTCTTAGATTTTTCTTCATGCAATCCACGCTTCTCCATTATCTTTATAGCCTCTTTCTTTCCACAAGCCCCTGATGAAGGGGGACCACCGAGCCCCCACACTCTGATTGGATTCCATGTTTGATGACATCACAGCAAGAGGTGCAAGCTCCAGCCATGGGCTACACTCTGATTGGATCCCTATTTTGATGACATCACAGCAGGAGGTGCAAAACTGCGTCCAATGTATTCCAATGGTATTTTTTGCTCCAGTTCACATCGCAGCGTTCCGTTCCAGAGCAGGTGAAAAAACTGCAGGAGGCCCTACTTTACGTGCTCTGGATCTGCAAACGCATCAAAAACGCATGCCAATGCCTGGAACGCACTGAAAGCCCATGTTAAACATTAAAAAAAGCCAAAAACGCATCAAAAACGCATCTAAAAGACTAGCGTGCGTTTGCAGAAACCTGACCGGATCTGCTCTGCATTTGGTGTGAACAAGGCCTTAGAATCATCAAGTATCAGCGTGTCACTTATTGTTGCTAACGGCAACAGGAGGTTTACAGAGTAGCAGTCCGTTGCCAGTAGCAACGGCAGTGTACACAGTTCATCAATTGCTACAAGCTGGGTGGGGGGGGGGGAAGACGGCACAGAGGGGACGAGGG
>NW_017307414.1:363493-381636 GCF_000935625.1 Nanorana parkeri | reverse complement strand
TGAATGTCAGCGAGGTGGGGGGGGGGGGGGTAAGACGGCACAGAGGGGACGAGTGACAGGGAGTCAGTAGCCACTGGGGCTGCTAGAGTGACTTTCACTAGTCACAGGGTTCCTAGTGGGGGTTCAGGTTGGAGCCGAGGAGGGACGGGCCCGGGGTGTTCCTCATTGCCGATTTTGAAGGGGGAGGAGCCGGATGACGTCACTCCCTGCGCCGCGTACGGAGCGGAGGTCCGGTGAGTATCTCGCACTACCTTTGGTACCAGCAGTATACATTGTATCTCATTCCCTCAGATGTGTCTCTTTCCTGTGCAAAGTGTTTCTCTTTCACAACCCAAACGTCTGTCTCCTGAGGAAGCCCTGTGTGGGGCGAAATGCGTCGGGAATCCCGTGGACACCTCCAGCATTGTCTAGCTGCTTTGTGTTTTTTTTTAATGCGTGCACAATAAATCATTGGGATTTGATATTTTTCTCTATGGGGGTTGTTTTTTTTACACGCCTTTAAAACCATATTTTGTTTTTGCTTACCGCTCTATTGTGAAACCCTGAACCCGAGCTTTCCCCCTCCCAGGTCCAGAGAAACCCTTGCTTCGGGACCAAGGCCGGATTTCCCATAAGGCCACCGAGGCCTGGCCCTGGGGCAGCAGGGAGTAGAGGGGCGGCACAGCCGCAGGGCGGGCAGTTTGTTTCTACATCTAGGAGGACTAGCTGTCCTCATAGAACCCCGGAGCTGTCCTCATAGAACCCCGGAGCCTTCCTCATAGAACCCCGGAGCCGTCCTCATAGAACCCCGGAGCCGTCCTCATAGAACCCCAGAGCCGTCCTCATAGAACCCCAGAGCCGTCCTCATAGAACCCCGGAGCCGTCCTCATCGAACCCCGGAGCCGTCCTCATAGAACCCCGGAGCTGTCCTCATAGAACCCCAGAGCCGTCCTCATAGAACCCCGGAGCCGTCCTCATAGAACCCCGGAGCCGTCCTCATAGAACCCCGGAGCCGTCCTCATAGAACCCCGGAGCCGTCCTCATAGAACCCCGGAGCCGTCCTCATAGAACCCCAGAGCCGTCCTCATAGAACCCCGGAGCCGTCCTCATAGAACCCCAGAGCCGTCCTCATAGAACCCCAGAGCCGCCCTCATAGAACCCCGGAGCCGCCCTCCTAGAACCCCGGAGCCGTCCTCCTAGAACCCCGGAGCCGTCCTCCTAGAACCCCGGAGCCGTACTCATAGAACCCCAGAGCCGTCCTCCTGGAACCCCATTAAACATACCAGCCCTTTCCATGTCTGTGGGAGTCATACAATCTCTGACTGTGGCTGCCCCTCCCCCAGGTGTATGCAGATCATAGTACTAGTTTAGTCTAGAAAGGTTCTAATAGAGAGGAGGACTCACCCGAATCCACAATTCCGCCTCTTCTTCTCTTCCAGAGATCTCACCGTCCCGCTTGCTGTTAATATCCCTCTGGCCATTAAAATGGAGTTGCTCCCCCATGGCAGTTATTATAGATTACGTGAGGTGGAGATGCTCTGCGGGGTTGGAGAAGCTGTATTACAGGAGGTAGAGATGCTCTGCGGGATGGGGGGTACAGTATTTCAGGAGGTGGAGATGCTGTGCAGGATGGGAGGGACAGTATTTCAGGAGGTGGAGATGCTCTGCAGGATGGGAGGGGCAGTATTACAGGAGGTGGAGATGTTCTGCAGGATGGGAGGGGCAGTATTTCAGGAGGTGGAGATGCTCTGTAGGATGGGAGGGGCAGTATTTAAGGAGGTGGAGATGCTCTGCAGGATAGGAGGGGCAGTATTACAGGAGGGGGAGATGTTCTGCAGGATGGGAGGGGCAGTATTGCAGGAGGTGGAGATGCTGTGCAGGATGGGAGGGACAGTATTTCAGGAGGGGGAGATGCTCTGCAGGATGGGAGGGGCAGTATTGCAGGAGGTGGAGATGCTGTGCAGGATGGGAGGGACAGTATTTCAGGAGGGGGAGATGCTCTGCAGGATGGGAGGGGCAGTATTGCAGGAGGTGGAGATGCTGTGCAGGATGGGAGGGACAGTATTTCAGGAGGGGGAGATGCTCTGCAGGATGGGAGGGGCAGTATTGCAGGAGGTGGAGATGCTGTGCAGGATGGGAGGGACAGTATTTCAGGAGGGGGAGATGCTCTGCAGGATGGGAGGGGCAGTATTGCAGGAGGTGGAGATGCTGTGCAGGATGGGAGGGACAGTATTTCAGGAGGGGGAGATGCTCTGCAGGATGGGAGGGGCAGTATTGCAGGAGGTGGAGATGCTGTGCAGGATGGGAGGGACAGTATTTCAGGAGGGGGAGATGCTCTGCAGGATGGGAGGGGCAGTATTGCAGGAGGTGGAGATGCTGTGCAGGATGGGAGGGACAGTATTTCAGGAGGGGGAGATGCTCTGCAGGATGGGAGGGGCAGTATTGCAGGAGGTGGAGATGCTGTGCAGGATGGGAGGGACAGTATTTCAGGAGGGGGAGATGCTCTGCAGGATGGGAGGGGCAGTATTGCAGGAGGTGGAGATGCTGTGCAGGATGGGAGGGACAGTATTTCAGGAGGGGGAGATGCTCTGCAGGATGGGAGGGGCAGTATTGCAGGAGGTGGAGATGCTGTGCAGGATGGGAGGGACAGTATTTCAGGAGGGGGAGATGCTCTGCAGGATGGGAGGGGCAGTATTGCAGGAGGTGGAGATGCTGTGCAGGATGGGAGGGACAGTATTTCAGGAGGGGGAGATGCTCTGCAGGATGGGAGGGGCAGTATTGCAGGAGGTGGAGATGCTGTGCAGGATGGGAGGGACAGTATTTCAGGAGGGGGAGATGCTCTGCAGGATGGGAGGGGCAGTATTGCAGGAGGTGGAGATGCTGTGCAGGATGGGAGGGACAGTATTTCAGGAGGGGGAGATGCTCTGCAGAGGGTATAGTACCACAGGAGACTGAACGATGAGACTGAGGAATTGAGGGCGGGATTGAAGCCGAGTCATGTGACTTCCTATCGGCTCCGAGATGTGCACGGTATAAGGCGCGTTACGCTCCGCTGCTCTCCTGGCCCCTGCCCTCTCTGGAGGAATTCAGCCAGCCTTTGCGAAGCCGTAGCTCCTCCTCCTGTGGGCGGAACTCGGAATGGAGATCTGAAGAGGATCCCCGCCCCCATGGTGCTATGTGAAAAAATCACCGCAGGGAGGGAGATAAGCCTGGGGGGGGAGGGGCAGTGAGCTGGTTAGAACGGTCACATGACCCTGATGTATAAAACGGTTACATGACCCTGATATGTGAAACAGTCACATGACCCCAATGTGGAATGGCCATGCGACCATTATGTGAGGAACGGTCACATGACCCAGCTGTGTATCATACATTGATATATGTATCTGAATGATCGTTGATCCGGCTGAACGGTCCCGGGGATTTTGGACCATGTTCCACAGGCTGTCCTGCAGGATCCGGGACACGAGGACCAGAATGGAAGCGGGGTGCTGAGTGCCGGAATGTTCTGTCTCTTCCAGCAGCCGGCACTGAAGATGTGACTGTCAGGCGCAGAGACCCAGAATCTGGTGACCACTTCATCCCACTGACACCAATGATGATGGGGGTTATTGTACTCCTCCCTGACACCAATGATGGGGGTTATTATACTCCTCCCTGACACCAATGATCCCCCTAACTGTCGGTTACCATAGTGATGTCATGTGACTTGGGTTCCTGTCGGCTGCTTGTAACCCCTTTGTGACCAGAGGATGCCTAGAGTGTCCCAGGTGTCAGTATGTGTCACTTCCAGCTGGATGAAGAATGTTTTACCTCCAAATTACGGGAATTTTGTTATAAGAACGTAAAAGGTTTTAATTCGTCGCCGCGTTTTAATAAATCCCGCCCACAGATTTCTTATTATAGGCCGACAAATGGACAACAACAAAACATAAAACATTTCCATTCTATAAACTTTTATTACAAGGAACACGGCGCTGTCTCCTTTAGGAGCAAAGTTTCTTCTGCGCTGACACAATCACTCTGGGGGCGGCGGCAGTCAAGTGATGTCATAGTGATGGTTTCAGCCAATCAGCTGCCTGCTCAGTGTCGTGTGATGTCGCAGTGAGGGCGATGTCAGCCAATCAGCTGCCTGCTCGGTGTACTGTGATGTCACAGTGAGGACGGTTTCGTGACTGTGATGTCACAGTGAGGACGGTTTCGGCCAATCAGATGCCACCAGGGGTTATATAAATGGTGACTGATGGGCAGACGGTTGCTGTTCACCCGACTCTTGGTGTGGACAGTCGCTGCTTCTTCTTTTTTTCGGGAAGCCGCTGTGTTGCTCCAGGGGGGGTCACCCGATCGCCTTAGGGGGTCAGGAAGGAATTTTTACCCTTTTTAAATAAATTGGCCGAACATTTAAAAGGGTTTTTCGCCTTCCTCTGGACCAATACACATTTTTAAGGGCTCGTTCACAGCGGCTTTGTGTGAACACCCC
Source organism: Nanorana parkeri (assembly GCF_000935625.1). NCBI lineage: Eukaryota > Metazoa > Chordata > Amphibia > Anura > Dicroglossidae > Nanorana > Nanorana parkeri. The sequence continues at coordinate 377,177 of NW_017307414.1, read as the reverse complement.
TTCCTGTGCGGGTGTACTACCCGTACCTTGTACCGCCATCGAGCTGGATTTTGAATCTCACTCACCTGACCACGCTGACCAATGAGAAGCGCTTCTGACCAATGAGTGCTCGCCCTTTACGAGCTAAATACGGATCGTGCACCCGCATTGGAGGAGGAGAGAGAGTGTTCACCGAATGGTAATATAGTGGGGGAGGGGAGGCGAGAGAGCCCGAGTGTGTCCCCCCCACTGTACTTACCTTTCGGTGAACACTCCTTCCTGTGCGGGTGTACTACCCGTACCTTGTACCGCCATCGAGCTGGATTTTTTATCTCACTCACCTAACTAATGAGAAGCGATTCTGACTAGTCAGGGCGGTCAGGTGACCATGCTGACCAATGAGTGCTCGCCCTTTGCGAGCTACATACGGATCGTGCACCCGCACTGGAGGAGGGGAAGGAGTGTTCACCGAATGGTAAGTGTACCGGGGGGTTGAGTGAGGGGGCCAGATTGAACGGGGCGATTCCGTTTTCCCAAATCCACCTGGAAAAGTGGAATTACCCTTTAAGTTCTATGGACAGACGGCGGTGAATAGTGTTTAGCAGCCAATTAGCTGCAAGCACCGTTGGGGTAATTGTGAGAGCGGCCAGCGCCGCTGTCACAATACAAAGCTTTCAGTGGGAGATTCCACCGTCCAGTGCTGTTCAGCAGGGATTGGGGGGGAGGGAACCTGTTATATTTAGGGATGCACCGATACCGTCTTTTCCAGGCCGAGTACAAGAACCGATCCCAGCAATACATTATACTGCAATGCAGAATAATCACAAGCTCCGTGTTGCTCCGGGGGGGATGGGTGGCCTGATGTCTCCGGGGGTCTGAGGCGGGCTGAGAGGGCTCTGAGGTGGGCTCTTAGAAAGGTTGTGCAGACTCTCAGGTGAATTTTGCTCTCAGAACACCGGCGCTGTAAGGAAGGGAGGAGATACAGGGGCCGCGTGTTATACAAGAAGGCCGCCGAGGGCCCCCGGGAAGCGCGATATAGGTATCGGCGCCTCCCTACTTCTAACGTTCTCATTCGGCCCGAAGGTCGTACATAAAAGATATACTGATGTATACTCCACTGAACGCCCCCCACACTTCATAATCATTGCAAAGACTTGTGGTCAGTATTCGGATGTTCTGATCTTCTGCCGATCCCCACCGAAAACCGACAACAACTCTTCTCCCCAAAATCTGATTTGAATAATAATAATAAAAAAAAACATAAAATTGATATCGTTGTGTGTTGGAGTTTTATTCCAGACTATGTAGGGTGTCGCCAGGGCTATGTAGGGTCTCACCGGGGCTATGTAGGGTCTCACCGGGGCTATGTAGGGTCTCACCGGGGCTATGTAGGGTCTCGCCAGGGCTATGTAGGGTCTCGCCGGGGCTATGTAGGGTCTCGCCAGGGCTATGTAGGGTCTCACCGGGGCTATGTAGGGTCTCACCAGGGCTATGTAGGGTCTCACCGGGGGGCTATGTAGGGTCTCACCGGGGCTATGTAGGGTGTACCCAGGGCTATGTAGGGTCTCACTGGGGCTATGTAGGGTCTCACCGGGGCTATGTAGGGTGTCCCCTGGGCTATGTAGGGTGTCCCCTGGGCTATGTAGGGTGTCCCCTGGGCTATGTAGGGTCTCACCGGGGCTATGTAGGGTCTTGCCAGGGCCATGTAGGGTCTCACCGGGGCTATGTAGGGTCTCACCAGGGCTATGTAGGGTCTCACCGGGGCTATGTAGGGTCTCGCCAGGGCTATGTAGGGTCTCGCTGGGGCTATGTAGGGTCTCGCCGGGGCTATGTAGGGTCTCACCGGGGCTATGTAGGGTGTCACCGGGGCTATGTAGGGTCTCGCCGGGGCTATGTACCCCCACAACCCATCACAGATACCCCCGCAGAGCTCCGTACCCCCACACCCCATCACAGATACCCCCGCAGAGCTCCGTACACTCACACCCCATCACAGATAGCCCCGCAGAGCTCCGTACCCTCACACCCCATAACAGATACCACCACAGAGCACCGTACCCTTACACCCCATCACAGATACCCCCGCAGAGCTCCGTACCCCCACACCTCATCACAGATACCCCCGCAGACCTCCGCACCTCCAGCTGGGGGGTGAAACTACAAATCCAATGATGCATCTCTCTTCGGGAGTCATGCCTGTGAGAATCTTGCAATGCCTCATGGGATTTGTAGTTCCACCACACAGCTGGAGGGCCGGAGGTTTGCTACCCCTGGCATAGAGAGTTGGGGGTAACCAAGCGTCAGCCCTCCAGATGTTCTGGATCTGAAGGTCCCCATGTGGCATTGCCAGACTCTTGACAACCAGAGGCAGCGCATGATGGGATGTATAGTCTCATCACCACCGGAGGGGCGGAGTTTGGTTACCTTGCCTTGTGTGTTGGGGGGTTTCATTGAAAATAAATACATGTAAGGTGTGTTACTGCAGGTCATAGATGTCAATGGACCCCTAAGGCTTCACAAAGGGCGGGGACACCTACACCAGTTGCACTGCACCTGCATGGTGGACTCCACACTTCCCATGGTGCCACATCCCTTGCTGGCGAGTTGTAGATCTACAGCGGCTCCGTGGTGTGGATTGGGGTGAAGAGGACACTTCCCTTTATTGATATCAGTATGTAGTAGGTGAGATGGACGCCTTGTTGACTTTGATGGATCTCCATTGCAGGTCACCTGGATGATATTATACAGACGGACTTTGACTTGGACTCCTACCTTGTGGTCATGGACATCCCTCAAAGTCCTAATAAGGTGAGAACCAGAATTAACTCCTTGGTAACAGTGTGTGGCCCTCTCCTTTCGGTAGGTGTTGGCTTCTCAGGTGTTCACCAATTGGCCCTAGTTCTCACTTCACTATGACGGATCTCTATTGAAGGTCACCTGGATGATCTTCTATGGATAGACTGCTATGTCAACTTGGACGCCAACATTTTGATCATGAGCCGCTCATGGAAGGATACAGTGAAGAGCTCCAGGTCCTGAACACTGCGGTCGAGGAGGAGCACTACCAGGTTGTGCCCCCTCCCCCTTTCTTTGGGTTGACAACAGCTCCTCAGGTGTTCACCAAAGTGTTGGTTCAAGTTCTCGCCTCTTTATGACCTTGATGGATCTCCATTGAAGGTCACCCGGATGATCTTCTACAGACGGCCTTAACTTGGACATCCCTCAGTCCTAATGAGGCGGGAACCAGAACCAACGCCTCGGTAACAGTGTGTGGCCCTATCCTTTCAGTTGGCATTGGCTTCTCAGGTGTTTACCAAGCTGTTGCTCACTGACTTTGATGGATCTCCATTTTAGGTCACCTGGATGATCTTCTATAGACGGAATTCCAGGTCAACTTGGACTCCAACGTTGTGACCACGAGCCGTTCATGGTGAAGATCTCAGATCCTGATCGAGGAGGAGCACTATCAGTTTGTAGTCCCCTCCCTTGGGGTTGACATCACAATATTCTCATTCTCTGAGATTGTGGATTTGGGGTTTTCATGAGCTGTAAGCCATAATAATCACAATGATGACATGACAAATCACGGCTTGAACTATCTCGCTTTGCATGTAATGATTCTCTCTGGAAGTTTTTTTTGGCTCATAAAGACTCATTAGACTTACCCAACATTTGTGGCACCCTCGTACCGATTTAGGCCTCTGACAAAAAATGAAAATGAACAAAAACTATAGGGGAACTATTGAGTTAAAGAAGGAAGGTACTGACTTGCTCCGTTTTCCTTGCTCCACTCTGACTTACTCTGCAGGCTGTGTAATCTGATCTCCCCACTCTTAAGGTATATTACTCATCACTTCTGTCATCAGGGCTGTCCCTATAATGAGGCAGCCCGAGGCTATTGCCTCAGGTGGCAACTCTTTGGGTTACATGAGGGGGTGGCAGGCAGAGTGGCATGGCCGCTCTGATGCACAATGTGTGCCTGCCAGGCCCTTTCCGGCCAGAGCATCCCAGGTTGCTAAGAGCCTCCCAGCCGGCTCCTAGCAACCACTGGTTGGCAAGAGCAGAGTGGGACGCTCTGGCCGGCGTACCCCCAATGTTCACTCCCAGCACCCCCCTCCAATGCCCCCACCTGTGCCGCCACCAGCCATACCCCTTTCCCCCTACTGCCTCAGGAGGAAAATTGGCTTCCTGATTGCCCAGGAAGCCGGCCCCATGTTGTTTGCCCGGCTTGATTGGCCAGGAAACCGACTTCCCAGCCAATCAGCATTGAGCCGGCTTCCAGGTCAATCAGGAAGCCGGGCGGCATGTAATGGCCCGCCTCCCAGCTTCCTGATTGGCCGGGAAGCTGGCTTTCCTTTCAATCAGCATCAAGCCAGTTGTTCAGCCGGCTCGATGCTGATTGGCCAGGAAGCCGGCTTATCGGCCTTTCAGCAAGGAGTTGGCTTCCCGGCTAATCAGTAAGGAGCCTGCTTCCGGGCCAATCAGGAAGCCGGGAGGCGGTTCATTAGTCGTTGCTCAGCTTCCTGATCACACGGGAAGCTGGCTCCATGTTCCTCTACAGCACTACTAGTATCGGTATCACTGCATCCCTAGTAGGGAGTAACAGCACAAGGAGCCAATCGTCTGTGATCATGTGCTAAGAAGGAACATGCCAATAGGAGGAAAGAGTGGAGAGGTCATCAGTCTGCTGCTTCTCCTTTCACCGTCCAGTCACCGACTGGAGGAGGGAAAAGACCTCTACGCATCAGTTACTGCAGCAGAGAAAAATCAGAACTCCTTCTCTGCCAGACAGGGCTGTGCTGTGTGATAGAGCTGTATACATTTCAGGACTGGATGCACAGAAATACAAATCCCTCAGGCAGTTAAATTGTATGTATTTATCTGTTTATCTGGAGTTCAGACACTGTACATATTATGTTTGAACTGGAGCTTTAAAGGAGAACTATGAGGTGAGTGCTTTCCACTCACCTCATAGTTCTAGCTGACCGGTGACAATGAGACTGTCACATGTCGGCTCAGTAGATCGAGAAGTGAGTGAACACACACCGGCGTTCGCTCACCTCTCGATCCTGTCACGGCTCTCTGCCGTGACAGGGGAGGGGCTGGATTCCCCCCTCCTCGCTCCGATCCGCCAGCGCTGACTGGCGGAACGGACGGGGGAGGGGCGGGTACAGCTGGCTCTGCCTCTAGATAGGCAGAGCCAGCTGTCAGTCACGCAGCTGGGCGGATCCAGGCATAATTGTCGGGATCCGCTTCAGCTGCGGCGTCTCAGTTTACTGCAAACTACAGCTCGCGGTATACTGAGCCTAGGGTGACGGGAGGATGCTAGTTTGTGTCCTCCCGTTACCCTAAGGAGAACTATGGGGAAAAGCCCTAACCCCATAGTTCTCCTTTAAGTGCACGGGGCCCGCTGCCGAAAGAACCTCTTCCCCCCTCCATTCGCTCTAATTTCAGAATACGTCCGCTGCGCCTTTAGAGCGGCTCCGTAATAACTTCACCTTAATGCAGAAGATTCTGCTAAAAAATAAAAGATTTAACGGCCCGCACATTGTTTGAACGAGCACTCACAACCCATTACTGCCAATTCGCAGAGGTATGCCCTAATAGCGCGCGCGTCAATTATCCGTCCCTTCTCCTCGCCGTTAATTGGGGCAGGAATTATTAGCCTGCTGCAGCTATTCCACCTGGAGTAAAAAAAGAACACGCACACAAACATTAAATCAGCATAATGGTATTTCGCTCGATCTTCCCAAATTGCCACAAATTAAATACTTCCATATTTCCTAATTACAGAAATGGATTTGGCGTCTTCTGGGTTCATGCGCCTTTTATTTAGATGTTTACAAAGCTCATCATCCGAAGTAATTACTCCGCGCGAGCCGCAAAAAAACCCGCAGCCGTTCCATCATCACATTTTATGATCGCAGCAAAGTCTTCAAAGTCTTAAAGGAGAACTATGAGGGGAGTGGTTTTCACTCATCCTCATAGTTCGAGCCGACATGTGACAAATCGGGAAACGAGCGAACTCATACCGTCGCTCACTTCTCGATCATGTCCCTGCAGAGATCCGTGACTGTCACTCACGTCTCCCTGCAGGGATTCCCCCCCTCCCCGATCCCCCAGCGATGACTGGAGGAACGGATGGGGGAGGGGGCGGGCACAGCTGGCTCTGCCTCTAGACAGGCAGAGCCAGCTGTCAATCACGTAGCTGGGACAGTATTGTCGCGATCCGTCCCGGCTGCTGTGCTCTCAGCAAACTGAGCTTTGGGTCGCGGGAGGACGCTAGTTTGTGTCCTACGGTGACCCTTAGAAGAACTATGGGGAAAAACACTTACCCCATAGTTCTCCTTTAAATGTCACTTTGCTGCAACGAATGAACAAAATGAAATAGAAACTAAATTTCGGACGGATTTCCGCTAACGAATTTCGTCCGAATCCGAATTCCGAAACGAATTGACTTTCGGACGCGAATTCCGAAAAACGAAATAAAGCAAAATTTGAATCAAAACGAAACAAATTTTTTGCTGGTGCACATGTCTAATGACCATTACTCCTGTCTGGATGGGAAAAATACAACAAATGAACACAAAAAATAATTCTTCCCAAAAGTTTTGTGAAGCGTCATGATAGAAGTCCCCACTTTCTTTCCACAACCACATCATGACAACATTGTTAACTTCTAAAGAAAGAAAGAGGGACAAACGACAAAAGAAAGAAGAGGGAGAAAGAAAGATTAGGGAGGAAGAATGAAAGAAAGAAGGACAAAAGAAAGAGGAGGTGGACAGAAAGAAAGAATAAGGAAAAAAAGAGGAAGGAAGGAAGAAAGCAAAGGGGGAAGAAAGAACAAAGGGGGGAGGAAGGTACAAAGAATGAGAAAGGGAGGATAGAAGAAAGAGGTAAGAAAGAAAGAAAGAATACCGAGAGCATGCAACTGTCTGCAACACCACCTGACCAAAAAAATTCAAAAAGCAAAATATTTCTAGTCAAAACGTTATAAATTGTCCACACATAAAAATGATAGTTATTGGGCCTAAATTGTAAATGAAAGTACCACAGTCCTAGCATATATTGAAGAAAGTACAGAAGTGGATGGGGTTGTAAATTACACCCCCCATCCAATTCTGCTGGAAGGTTGTTTTATTGATATGAATGTTTTTTTTAACATGGAATAATAAATATGTTTTATAACTTGTAATAGTACTAAGTTATAAAACATATTTATAAGAAAGAAAGAAAGAAAGAAACTAAGAAAAGAGGAAAAAAGAAAGAAGAGGAAAGGAGGAAGGAAGGAAGATTGAGGAGGAAGTAAGAAGAAAAAGAGGAGGTAGTTAGGAAGGAAGGAAGGAAGAAATATTTATTATTCCATGTTCAAAAAACATTCATATCCATAAAACATGCCGAGCATGTTTGGCCGACCCGAAGCCATGCGAAGCAAGCCGATATACGGCTGAAATTAGCCGTACCAGTCTGAAGTGAATAGCCGAACAGTGTTCGGCTCACTTCACTTCAGGTCGGTCATTCACTCGGCTGCCTGCGGCAGCTTTATGAATAGACCCCTATGAATCTTCCTATTGCCACCTCAATGTCTGTCCCAGATTGAAGAGAAAGCAAGAGGTGGATATAGGAAGACCTTGCATATATAGGGAAATAAACTGTGGGAGGAATGTGAGAGACTACAGACATACTATGGGAGATGTTCTAAGATCACAGACTTACTGCAGGAGATGGTCAGGGACTGCAGACATACCACGGGAGATGGTCAGAGACTGCAGACATACTACAAGAGATTGTCAGAGATTGGGGACATTGAGACTTCTTTACATTACAAAAGACTACAGCCACAACATTCCCTTTACATATCAATGCTTCCACTACCTAATGAGGGGTCTAAAGGCCTCTAAGCAAGCACCATGGGGCCACAAGCAGACTTAAAGAGGTTGATTTACTGAAGGCAAATGTGATGCTCACTTTGTCTTTTTATTTTCCTTGCACATGATTGGGTATTCTTTACAAAGTGACATTTTACCCCATTCACTAAGCTAAGGGGAAACTTCCCTGGCAACGTTCATATTCCCCTGCCAAGTGAACGGTCCATATGCCTTTAGTATAAGAACCCCATAGAGTTCACGCCAACCTGTAACAGTTACATAGACGCTGGCAGTCTCCAGTCCCCCTGCCCTCAGCCAGTTTCCTGTTCCTGGTGACTACATGTAAATAGAATGGATTTGATGGATAACATATTGTCAATGGATGTTAAAGTTAAAAATCTTTTTTTTTTGTTACTGCTGATGGTTATTCAAATGTTAAAGCTTCCAAATGAATCCTTGCCAGCTCCTCGCGTCTCCTTATCACTCTCCCAGTTTTTATATCTTTTGCTATAAAAATGCTTTAATTGGCATCTATTGTATCACAATAATTGCTTTCCATGTTTCATTCACCCCATTTTCTGCAGATCGTTGCCTTATGTACGGTCACCTAGCAACGCTCCTGCGCTCTTACCATTGTCTTTTCCCGTACAAAAAAACATTGCTGGCCTTCGCCGAGGCTTTTTAAGAGGAGGCGAGCTCGAACTTTATATCCGTATACAGGAAAAGTATTGTATGGAAAATACGTATTGTAGAAATTGATAAAGGATTGGTTGGCAGGTCAATGACAATTCAGGGTTAGCCAACAGGTTTTCAGTGTTCCCTACAAAGGGACTCTATGGCGAGTTTTCATTTTTGGTTTGCACTGTAACATTTATATTAAAATTAAACATTGTGGGGGTTATTCACAAAGCTGCCGTAGGCAGCCGAGTGAATAACCGACCTGAAGCGAAGTGAGCCGAACGCTGTTCGGCTATTCACTTCAGGCTTGTACAGCTGATTTCAGCCGTACATCGGCTTGCTTTGGGTCGGTGAAGGAGTTCAACTCAGTCGATCCAACATCTGGATCGGCTGAGCCGAACCTCCGGCAGGCTACTTGCTGCTGTTCGGCCTATTCTCATAGGGGCCGAACAGCAGTGAGTAAATAGCCGAATGCCTTCGGCTCTGTGGTACCAAGCAGAATAGAAAAACAGTTAAAAAAAGTAGAAAAAAAAATAGAAAACGATTTGCTCCACGCAACTGTTTTCTATTGGCCAGGACCAGCTGTCATTACATTGAGAGCTCGGTGGAGCCGGCGGTGATATCAAACCAGGATCTGCTGAGCTCTCATTGCAATGACAGATCAGCGTCCCCTGGTTACTAGGTAACCAGGGGACGCTGATCTGTCATTACAATGAGAACTCAACGCAGTCCGGCAGTGATATCAAGGCCGGGCCGTGCTGAGCTCTCATGACAGTCCAGCGTTCCCTGGTTAATAGGTAACCAAGGGACGCTGATCTGTCATTGCAAGTGGCCGGAGCCAGCCGTAAGATGACGATTGGCTCCGCCCAGCTGTCAGTAGCAGACTTGCGGCTGGCCAATGGCAGGCCGTTCGGCCCGCTTCAGATTTCACCTCGGCTCTGTCGAGCCGAAGCAAATGCCTTCGTCTCGGCTGAGCTGCTAGACCAACTTCGGGAGCTGTACGGGCGAATCGAAATTCGGACGAACTTTCAGACATTTGTAGATTCGGAGCATCCGAATTTCCGAAATATAACGTATCCGAAATCATCTGAAAGCATCCGAATCCGAAATTTCGGATCCAAAATTTAGGATTTGGAACGAATTTCGTCCAAATCCTGTGTGTGCACTGTTAACACTTAAACGGATAAAAACAAATTAAGAAAAGGATTTGAATGTCCCTTTAATAGTAAAGACCAGAGCACAGCAACCAGAAATGACACATGTGCCAATTCTGCTACCCCACCTCAAGTTGAATTTTCGGGAATTCGTCCAAATTCCGAATTCCGAATCCGACACGAATTCCGAATCAGATCCGAATACAAATCCGATTCCCGAAACGAAACACATAGGATCCGAATTCCGAAACTAAACGAAACAAATTTTTAGCCGCTGCACATGTTTCCGGGGTATAGTGAATAGCCCATACAGCAGCCCTACGGTTCTACTGAACCGAAGGCCTCCCGTAACGGAAGCTAGCTGAAGGATCAGCCAACACTACGGCTGGATCTTTTGGCAGCTTTGTGAATAGACCCCTAAATGTGACTTTCAGAGTGTTACATACTTGCAATTTTTCATATTCCATGACTATTTCTGCACTTTTGCACTCAATTCTCGAGCTCTATTTGTTTTTTTATAGGAGGCTGTCAGGATACAAATTTGGGGATATTTTATTCAAAGGAGAATTATGAGGCGAGCCTCATAATCTGAGCCGTCCTGTGACAATGAAACTGTCACAGGTCAGCTCAGTAGATCGGGAAGTGAGCGAACACATACTGTCGCTCGCTCACTTCTCGATCTATCCCTGCAGAGAGCTGTGACTGTCACTCACGGCTCCCTGCGAGGATCCCCCCCCTCCCCTATCCCATCCTCCAGCGCTGACTGGCGGAACGGAGGGGGGGGGGGGGGGGGGCGGGTACAGCTGGCTCTGCCTCTAGATAGGCAGAGCCAGCTGTTACTCACGCAGCTGGGTGGATCCAGTCAGCATTGTCGGGATCCGTTCCGTCTGCGGCATCTCAGTATATAGTGAGCTGTAGCTCGCGGTATACTGATCTTAGGGTGACGGGAGGACGCTAGTTTGTGTTCTCCCGTGACCCTTAGGAGAACTATGGGGAAAAGCCCTGACCCCATAGTTCTCCTTTAAGAGGGAAAAAAAGTTTTTCTGTTCTCAAATGTCACTTTGGTGAAACAAAATGTCGTCCAAAAAATGAAAGTTCGTACAAAAAAAACTAATCGGAAATTCGGATTAGTTTGCATTCGTTATACCTGTAATTCGGAATTCGGAAACATCCGAATCTCCGAATTTACAAAACTTCGTCCGAATTTAGTTTCGGAACAAAACAAATCACACATGTCTAATGGTCATGGAGGAATTGCCTCGTGTATTATGTTACCTATCTATCATTTGTACAGATATGGAGGTTGATGGCACATTTAAATGATTATTAAAAAGAAAACCCAATTTCGGTCCAGTTCCATTCTTCTGGTATATATATGTAGACTGTCATTTTTTTTCCACTGCAGATAAAATGTAATTATTCAATGCAGATTTAATAGCCTGGATAGGTCTTAAGTTAATTACAATTAGATCCTTAATGGATGTGCAACAGGAATACAATCAGTGTTCAGCAGTACATATATAATTATATGAAAAGCAAAGCAATGATGACTTTTTTTTTCCAGCTTACCACAGATTGTATAGAAATGCTCTATAGTGAAGAGATGGTGGGTTTGTTTTAATACATGAAAAACAGGAAAAGTGTTTTACAGAATTTGCAGTGTTAATGAAAAACACTTTTTTGGTCCTCCAGTACTCTTTTTTTCTACTGCTCCTAGACAGTGATGTACTGAAGAATAACACATGAATGCCGTGATGTCCAGGAGTACTTTGCGTCGCAGCCTCTGTGATGATATCCTTCAAGGTATGCCCTTGACAGTCAAGGCTCACCGGAACCGGGTGGGGGAACACTGGGTGTCATTCAACCTGGAAGAGGTGCAGTGTCCTTCTCCTACTCCAGTAATGGAGTCTTTATTCTACTGCTTCTTGACAATGATGTACTCAAGAATAACATATGAATGCCGTGATGTCCAGGAGTACTGTGAGCTGCAGCCACTGTGATGCCCCCGCCTGCCCTTAAAGGCGTGTCCATGACAGCCAAGGCTCACAGGAACTGGGTAGGGTGCTAATGGGTGCCATTCAACCTGGAAGAGGAACAGGGACCGGGATCAGGAGTCTGGAGCACTGGAGTGCAGGTGGGTATTTCAGCGGAAGCTAGTTCTTGGCCATAGATATTTTAAAAGTTTAAACAAATGGATGTTGAGCTTTAAAGAGCAAAATCTTAATTTTACAAATACCCATGAGCGACCTCTGCTGTAACAGTGTTACTTTAAAAGAATACTCCATCGTTCTGACCATGTTTTATGTTACAAGTTCTGTTTCCCAGCCTAAGCATTGAAGGTGTGATCTCTGTAACTTGTGACGAGATGGCAGTAACCCCAATATTAGTGAGTTGGCAGACAGTTGACTCAATCCATATGACACCTTAAAGATCGTTGAGAAGTTTAATACAAACTGTGCAGATCTTTACAACAGCGCATATAGGGTAGGTCAAAAGATCACAATGTGATCCACTCAGCCAGGTGCGTAACTAGAAATCACAGGGCCCCATAGCAAAATTTTGTATGGGGCCCTGTGATTTCTAGTTACATCCCTTGAAGAGGCCCACATAGCTCACCTGAGGGTGACCCTGCAGAGCCCACCATAGACAGCCTATGGTGGGCTTTGCAGGGTCACCCTCAGGTGGGCTGGTCACACTCCTTACCTGTCCGCCTCTTCTTCCTCTGTCTCCCCTCCTCTGTCGCCGGGCCCGTCTCCTCCTCCGTCACCGGCCCCGCCTCCTCCTCTGATGCTGACCCCCCGGGCCCCGTCTCCTCCTCCCCGCCACGTCCAGCCTCCTTCACCGCCGCTGCTGACTCTCATTGACTCAGCAGCGGCTATGGAGAAGAACGCAGCGCTGCACAGATCACGGTGATCTGAACAGCGGCGCGTTCAAACCCATAGTGACCCAGGCGGCCCACACGGCATCAGGGGGGTGTCCTGGCCGGGCCCCCCTATGCCCAGGCCCCATAGGGGCTGCCTTGGTTGCTATGGCTATTGTTACGCCACTGCACTCAGCAATGGACAAGTGGCTGAGATGCAGGAATATGAAGTAGTGTGAAGCTGTCTACACAGAAGAAAACCTGACCCGTGGGAAGGGGTGGAGACAAATACCAAAGACAGATAAAGCACATAATATTTAAAGGCATATTACAATGCATGTATAACATGACATTATACCCAGTGGTGTCACAAGGGGGGTGCGGGCCGTACCCGGGTGCAGGGGCTGACTGGCAACTTTTAGCCCAGGGGGCAAGTACAACCCAGAGGCCCATGGTGCGGCAACTTGACCCCCCTCGCGCTTTAGAGGCCCGGGGGGCAATTGCAGTCCGCCCCTGCCCGGGTGACACCATTGCAGGGGTGACACCAAAATGACAGTCAATTTGGTGTCACCCCCTCTAAAAAGTCGGGGACTCGGTCATGGACCGAGAGCCCGACAGTGTCAGGAGAGAGGAGGGGACCCGACGGCATACCTCATCCCACCAGGTGAACGTCCCCTCCTCCCACCAAGATGACCGCCGGCAGGCATCAATCAGATGGCTGCGCATGCGTGATAACGTCATCGCACACGCTCGATGAGACATCATCGCACATACGCAATGAAGACACGACAGGGTGTCACCCGGTCTGGAGACCGGGTGACACCGGCCTCGGGAGGCTTCTGATTTCACCCATATTTAGGAAGCAAAATGAAACATTGTCACATTCCCAAGTTACCGCTCTCAAACCGCCCACCATCACCACTTACCTGAGTGGTGAGTTGTTGTTTTTCCTGCAGCAACCCGCTTTTTTTTTTTTCATTTAAATCTGTGAATGAGATGATTACAAGTCCTATCTGCCAACAGAGCACAAGTGTGGTGACATTACTGCACTTGTAGTCCATTCTTTACTTCCTCCAGCCCCAAAACAGAAGGTCTGCACCAGGGGCGTCCCGAGGCTGGGGGGAACCCCGGGGGGGGGCGGGGTG
>NW_017307414.1:356067-363475 GCF_000935625.1 Nanorana parkeri | reverse complement strand
GGGGACGTTCACCTAGCGGGATGAGGTATGCCCCCGGGTCCCCTCCGGACTGAGTGCCCGACTTTTCATAGGGGGTGACACCAAAATGATTACCCGAGAAGTAATTTTGGTGTCACCCCTTCAATGGTGGCACCTGGGTCGCACCCCCCTTGTGACGCCACTGGTCTGCACTTCATAGGGACATGGGGCTGCAGGAGTCTGTGCATTGCACCAGCAATGTACTGAGTGCAGGTGAATTGCTCTGCAGGCTCCAATGCAAACATTTAATAAATTCACTTTTAATTTAAAATTTATGTTGGTGCATTTATTACATTTTTTGCAAAAAGCTGTAATATGCCTTTAAATCCCTTCCTAGATCATCGGATGGAGTCGGTGATTTAAAGTGATTTATTATTTGTTGGTTTAGTCTTGATGGGCTGCCATGAAGTATATATATTCCCCCTCATGCTTCTGTCTCCTCCAGGAGGTCCTCTGTGTAGTCAAGTTTGTTCTAAATGTATGCCTCCTTCCTGGTCAGCTCTTCCGCGCTGACAGCGTGATTAATATCCAGGACAGAGGCCCTTACTGGCTTACTGTTCTGGTTTGGAGATCGCGGCTCAAGGTCATCAATAGGATTATTGTGAAATGCGTGGAACTCCGCCAAAGGGGCTTGAATGCTGATTGATACGTTTTGCTACATGTCATCAACCCGACTTTTGTAAAAGGATGCCCGCTCATCTATAATACTCAGTGTCTAAAATCTCTACATATTACAAACCAATCTCCACGATGGTCTAAAATAGTTATGAAAGGGAGAGTAGGGCCTGTTATATTCTTGGGTAGGAGGGTGAACGTGATCAGCTTTAAGAGGAACAAGTTTCGGTGAAATAAGTTCTATGATTTTTGTTTTGAAAGCATGCAAGTTCACAAATGTATTTTTCATAGTAGGGATGAACCGATACCGTTTTTTTGGAGTACCGATACTTTGCTTATGGTACTCGTCAATACCGAGTACCGATACCGGTGCTTCCGATGGCATGGAGCCGGCTTCCCGGGCAATCTGATTGCCCGAGAAGGTGGCTCCATGTTGTCTGGCCGTCTTGAATGTGCTTGGCCCAGGAAACCGGCTTCCCAGCCACTCGAGCTGGCTTCCTGTCGAGTAATGACCCACTTCCCAGCTTCTTGATTGGCTGAGAAGCCGGCTCGATGCTAATAGGCTGGAAAGCTGGCTTTTCAGCCAGTCTTTGTCAGGTGCGGGGTGATTACTTCTATGGAATCTGGAGAGTCCCTCTTTTTCTCCAGAGAGTCATGGAGCGCAAGGAAAAGAGGGAATTGGGCGGAATGGCAACATGACAGGGTGAGAAGGGGAGCCAGAGGGTAAATGGTTAAAATACAGGAAACAGGGAGAAGGGGTGGCTTACCAGCTTGTAGGGGGTCCACAGGGGGGTGGGATTTCCAGAAGGGGTCGGCACGTGGATCCCAGGATCATTCTGGAAGAGAAGACGCCGGGAGCAGACGAGGAATTTTCCCTTCGTCAGGCTCAGAGAGGAGGGGACCCTGTGTGACCCCGAAAGCGCTTGCCAATGAGAGACAGCATCTGTCAATAAATGAGCACCTAACTGCTGTTATTATCGTTGTTGGAGTGCTGGTGACGTCTTCCTTTTGCCAACCCAGGGTGTCACCCGGTACTGGTAATGTCATCATGCGTGCGCAACGTCATCGTGCTCGCGTATGATGACGTCACACGCTATTACCTGCCAGCGGCCTTCTTGGTGATGTACTCCGGCAGAGAGATGAGGGGACATTCACCCGGCGGGATAAAGTATGCCGCCGGGCCCCCTCGTCCCTTGAGCAACTGTCGGGATCTCGGTCCATGACCAAGTGCCTGACTTCTCAAAGGGGAAAATGACTGTCAGTCATTTTCGTGTCACCCCTCCAATGGTGTTACAAAGGTGCAGGTCGCACACCCCAAGTGATGCCACTGCAAGTGACATCACTAATTGCCAGGAGATGGCCGTGACGCCAGGGGCTCAATTTGTTGTAGATACGCCACTGCTTGTGCCTATTTAAACTATCTTGACCTCAACCAAACAATCTCACTACAGAAATGTAACTTATTGGTAACTCGATCAAAAACACTGATGGAATGCATGCTTTTACATTAAAGGAGAACTATGGGGTTAGGGCTTTCCCCCATAGTTCTCCTAAGAGTAACGGGAGGACACAAACTAGCGTCCTCCCATCACCCTAAGCTCAGTATACCGCGAGCTACAGCTCATTATATACTGAGACGCCGCAGCTGAAACGAATCCCGACAATTATGTCTGGATCCATCCAGCTGCGTGAGTGACAGCTAGCTCTGCCTATCCAATTTGTTAGAAAGTGTCAATAAAACTTAAAACCTTTGCAAACTTTGACATTTTTGTCCTCATGTCAGTGCTACACATTGGGATTTTTCATATATTTAAAAAACAGTGTTACAAATAGCTTTTCATCAAGATTCTGGAATCACCAAAAGACATTCCTTCATACCCCGGAGATAAAAGACACGTGAACATGTGAATACATTGGAACAACCCTAAAATAGATCAATGAGAAAGTCGAATTTCACAACACCGAGAATGTAACAAGGGAATAGAATGTTCTGAACGGCTCTGCAATATTCTTTAGGATAACCTTCTGCCTGATAACTCGAGCCAAATTGAAGTGTTGACATCACAGGACATGTGAGGTCAGATTTCAATCCATATGTAGAAATAAGCACACAAAAATGCTATTTAATCTGGAAATGCCTAAAAGGGGAGACTGAAGAATCCCAAACCCAGCTCACCTCTAGTACAACCAGAACATTATTAAAGTAGATGCAAACCCTAGGGTTGTCACCTGTCTGGCATACACCCTGACAGCCCGGGTTTTGAGTCCTGTATGTGCTGTGTCCGGGTTTCAGGCCAGCTGAAACCTGGACACAAGATGCCACCATGTCAGGCGAGCAGGGGCAACCACAGGGTGCTGGTGTTCCAGCTTGAGTGCATGGAGAAGGCACGGGGGGATGCTGGAACTCGGGGAGCAAGGAGGTGTCTGAAACACAGGGTGCAAATAAGTCTTGAAGGGCACAGGGATCCGGCTTCAGGCACAGGTTTTGCTCGCTATCTCTCTTCACTCTCCTTGCTGTCTCTCCTCTCTCATTCTCCTGGCTGTCTCTCCTCGCTCTCTCTTCTGGCTCTCTCTCCTGGCTTTCTCTCATTCTTCAAGCTGTCTCTCCTGGCTGTCTCTCCTTGTTATCTCTCCTAGTGGTCTCTTCTCTCACTCTCACTCCTGGCTGTCTCTCCTCATTCTCTCTCCAGGCTGTATCTCCTCACTCTATCGCCTAGCTGTCTCTCCTCCCTCTTTCTCTTGGCTGTCTCTCCTCCCCCTTTCTCTTGGCTGTCTCTCCTACCCCTTTCTCTTGGCTGTCTCTCCTCATTCTCTCTCCAGGCTGTATCTCCTCACTCTCTCTCCTGGCTGTCCTCCTCCCTCATCCTTCTGGCTGTCTCTCCTCTCTCTCTTGGCTGTCTCTCCTTGCTCTCTCTCCTGCCTGTCTCTATCCTCGCTGTCTCCAGTATATTCTCCAAAAAGAAAATTGCTGCGTAATGCTAGAGTGTTTGGGTTTCATTTGAATAAAAGGTGACAACCCTAGCAAACCCAACCAAACCCAAACCCAGGACGGACAGGCTGCACACATTTTACACGTGATTGCGGCGACATCGCCGCGATCACATGTAAACGAACAAGCGGCTTCCCCACACTACATTTAGTCCTGCCTTCCCAAAGCAGGACTAAATGTAGAAGGCAACTTACCGCCCGGCGCCCGGAACTTTACGTTCCGGCCGTCGGTGGATTGCACACTGCTGCTGCCCCTCTGCGCCTTGCGTTGTGGGGAATCTGGGCCTGAGTGCAATCAATATCTTTTGTTCACTCACCAGATTCTCCCGTTAATACAAACAATTGTTACAATGTCTCCTCCGCATCCTATTTCCCTGGTAATAAGATTTTCTTTCGGATTTCACTTTTATCCTCCTTTCTTTTGAACAATATGTTTTATCCTCTCCTCTCCTTATATAGACAATCTCCTCATCCCCCGAATGTTATATCAATCCGAGGTTAGATTATTCAGATATGCAAAAAACAACAAACACTGCACATAGCATAAAATCCTTGGATACATTTATTGCGCAACCACAAAGAAAAATCTTACATGACAACTAATTTAAGCCAGCGATGTACAAAAAAAATCACGTCTCAGTCTTTGCAAAGACTTTCTTCACCTCCCCGGGTTTTCAGAATACCGCCGTCAGGTGTATCATTCAAATCGATGACAGGTAGATAGCTAGCGCGCTCGTCCTCGACATGTTTCGTCACCAACGACTTTATCAAGAGTGACGAGCACGCTGTGTATACCTGTCTTTTATAGCCATTCCAAAAGCAAATCACTAGATGTCAGTCCCACCCCTTCAATCAATCGTACCCATCCTCAGTAGATCAAAACAAATTGATCTTCACTTATTGCTCTAATCAAACCCACATAATAGCCCTTTGCCGGTCTTCCTCCCATATACACTGAGTGGCCAGATTATTATGACCACTCCATCAGTACTTCGTTGGGCCACCTTTTGCCTTCAATACTGCAGTGATTCTTCTTGGCATGAGATGATGAAAGGTGATGCGAGGAATCTGACACGGCACTGTTGCCCTTCTGTTGTCTTGTACCAGTCTCGCCGCTCTCCGTTCTGCCCTAACATTGACTAGTCGCTGACGGCCACAATTCGCGCGTTCAGACCCAGATTTTCGGCTGACAGTCCGGTCTTTAAACACTTTAACAACAGCTGCTGTTGAACATTTAACAAATTCTGCTGTTTTGCTGATACTCGCTCCATGGCTCCGAGCGCCAACAATCATCCCGCGTTCAAAGGCTGTTAAATCGCGTTGTTTCCCCGTATCTTCAGAAACAAATCACTTCTACTGTCGCGGTAAACTACCTGCTTCCCTATTTATAATGGTCTGGCCCTCTAGCAACTTCAGCGCCAAATTATAGCCAATTATAGCTAATTTGCCTACAAACGTCAGGTGGCCATAATAATCTGGCCACTCAGTGTATATCTTTTTAATGGAAATAAAAATGCAGCCACCCATAGTAATACATTAATTTAAATCAACTTTTTTTTAGTTGTTACTTTCCTCTGTTGATTAGTCAGCGGTAGGTGTAGATATACACTATATTGCCAAAAGTATTGGAATGCCTTTAATGTTGTTCCCAGTTGCTTCCACTTTGTTATAATACCAGTAACAGGTGACCGTGGAATATTTAGTAGCCAGGAAATGTCACGGATGGACTTATTGCACAGGTGACAACCTATCACGCTTGAATTGACTGAGCTTCTGTGAGCGACCCGTTCTTTCACAAATGTTTGTAGAAGCATCTGCATGCCGAGGTGCCGGATTTTATACACTTGTGGCCATGGAGGTGATTGGAACACCTGAATCCAATGATTTGGAGGGGCGTCCCAATACTTTTGGCAATATAGTGTACACATAGGGGGCAAATAGCGCAGGTTTTTTTGGACACTTAATTGATTGAAGAGAGAAAGTATTCACACATCCTCTGATTTACTCACTGAGATATCCATAAGCGCGAATAAATAAAAGATTATATATATTTGCCACAGTCTGTCTTCCTTGATGAGCGCTGTCAAATGATGTTGGTCAACACTGAATCCCGGCGCCTGCTTGGTGCACATCTGCCCCTTAGGCCCCATTCACACCTAGGCGTATAGTAATATGCGCGTCTGTCGCGCGACCGTCACGCGGAATCGCGGTAAAAAAGTCGCGCGACCGTCGTGCGATTCCAAAGGCTACTTGGCTGTATCCCAATGGAAAACGCCCTACAAAACGGCCCAAAGTAGTCCCGGGACCTTTTCAGGCGTGGGCCGTTTTGTGGGGCGTTAGGGACGGGCGGAAATACGCCTAGGTGGGAACGAGGGCATTGACTACAATGCTATTTATTTTTTTGACCGTTTTGTAGAGCGTTCGTCGAGCGTAGGACGTGCTACAAAACAGTCAGGTGTGAACGCAGCCTTAAAGTGAACTGGTGTCCCAATTTACATACTGTAACGTAAAAGTGCTACCCACTCAAGATGCCAGAAAAGCCTCTTCTTTGGGCCTCTTTAATTCAGTTGCACTCTGTTACTGATGCTTGGCTTTCTTTGGCTTTACGGCCAAGCCCAGTCAACTGACACCCCCTTGTCTAACGAGAGCACCGTCACTGGTCACCGAGGCAGTCTCATTGGACAAGGTGATAAAACGTGGTGGTGCTTAGACACAGAGTCAAGAAAAATCGGTCCTGAAAGTAAATCAGAGAGGGGAACAGAAGCTGAAGCTTGTGCTGTCTTCTCTTAGGAAGGACATTTCCTTTAAAATGCGGTAAAGGTTAATTTTTAGGTGAATAAGGCTCACCCACACATCTAAGAAACATGAAGAATTAGGTTCTGCTTCTGCAAGGAAACAATGTGTCTATACCGGTAAGGAAACTTTTTCCTTTCCGTGAATATGGTTCTTCATCGCTCATATTGAAGTTCTCGAATGCCGCTCTGTACTTTTTGAATGAATTGGTGAGGTTATTGTTTGATGTACCCTTTCAATGTAGATATTCAATGAATAGTTCACATTGAAGAGTGGTTGAGGTCCTTGACTCTCTCGTGTATAATTGATTGCCTCCGTCTTTCTGCTCTATGAGGAATCATCTTCTTTTGTTCCTGGGCTTGTTTTGTGTTTCATAAAAGCTTTGAGTGAGCCGCTGACTCCAGACTTGAATTGTTCCAACCTCAGCTGTTAAAGGAAAGCAGAAACATCCTCTCTCCATCTCCGCTTTATGAGAAAAGAGTCCTCAGTGGCTGTTCACATATTCCCAGGAAACGGGGAAAAATACATCTTATTTTTCAAGCTTTTACATTTTTCTTCTGCAGGGCTCCCCAGCTATTGGAGAACAAGTTTTCTAGCAAAATATGGAGACCCCCTTCCCAAAGCTCTCTGATGCTGATGGTCACTGGGTTCTTCAGCACCTCGGATGCCATGAAGGGGCTCCCAGCGATGGAGGAGTTTATGTGCCTGTGGGTTGGGTTAACTGTGTGGTAAGCAGGTCCGGATTTCCCACAAGGCCAACCGATGCCCGGCCTTGGGGCAGCAGGAAGTAGAGGAATTCCTATCTCCCGACGCCGGGAACATGAAGTTCCGAGCGCCGGGCGGGTAGTTGTTTTCTACATTTAGGCCTTCTTTGGGCAAGCAGGGCTAAATGTACAGCGGGGGAAGCCGCCACTTGTTTTGTACAAGTAATCTCGGCAATGTAGCCGAGATCATTTGTATGCAGCCTGCATACGGGGGGGGGGGGGGGGGGGGC
>NW_017307414.1:345412-355890 GCF_000935625.1 Nanorana parkeri | reverse complement strand
ATGAGGAACCTGGCATAGGGGCAGCAGAGAGAGTAAATCCGGCCCTGGTGGTAAGGTGACCTTCCCATAGTGATGCTGCCCTGGTGAAGCAAATAGCTTGAACACTGGTAGGCATGCTCTCCCTGCATGCTAGCGGACACTAGAAAAGGGTGCCCGGGAGGGTCCCTAAATAATGCCTCCTTGTTAGGAACCTATCACTACTGCTAGGTCTACCTTTCTCTCAAAAAACTGGTGTCCTTTTTTTTGGAGTTCCTCTCTGTAACCTTTCCACACTGCAGGCACACAGAGGTGATGTGCTGGGGGCTATATATACAAAACACTTCTCTGTCTAAGATGGCTTCTCCAATCTTGAAAGAACTCTGCATTCAAACAGACACAAGTTCTCCCAATATGGCACCCAGAGTCCATGACAAAGGACAGATTGGTCCTAGGTCAGGCTCCCCTTGCGGCAGTAGTGAGCAACAGCAGTCATGTGACCACTTAGTCTACCACTGAATTGCCGCATCACTCCCTAGCCCTGTTAATATCTCCCCTATCTGCCCTTTCAAGGAGGCAAGTAGTCAAGGGACCCCTAACACCAATGGAGGTGTCCTATCTGTGACTGGGTAAAAAATGTAAATAAATATTATAAATAAACCACCAAACAGTTAGAAATATTGTATTAATATGTAGTTATATGTTACAAGGTAATGCGTTTGCCCATATTGAGCCAAGTATGACCAGGGATGTCACAGAGAACTTTGAGGAGACACCTTTCCCAGTCCAAACTAGGCCTGATCCTGAGCTCTTCCAAACATTATTATTATACAGGATTTATATGGCGCCAACAGTTTGCGCTGCGCTTTACAATACACTGAGTGGCCGGATTATTATGACCACCTGACGTTTGTAGGCAAATTAGCTATAATTTGGCGCTGAAGTTGCTAGAGGGCCAGACCATTATAAATAGGGAAGCGGGTTGGTTACCACGACAGTAGAAGTGATTTTGTTTCTGAAGATATGGGGAAACAACGCGATTTAACAGCCTTTGAACGCGGGATGATTGTTGGCGCTCGGAGCCACGGAGCGAGTATCAGCAAAACAGCAGAATGCGTTCAATGTTCAATTCGTCCGAATTTCGAGGTTTTCTGGCTCCCAACTAACAATCTCTCCAATTGGGAGAAGTACAATGCACTGTATTTAAAGCTAAACTCCGGGAAAAGTAACTATCATCTAAATACAACAGTTGTGACCCTCTCCTGTAATAAAGACCGTTCCCTGCTGCTCTCTCTCTTTGTCCAGGGTGACTGGTCTTGTCTCCGCCCCCTCCTGTAATAAAGACCGTTCCCTGCTGCTCTCGCTCTTTGTCCAGGGTGACTGGTCTTGTCTCCGCCCCCTCCTGTAATAAAGACCGTTCCCTGCTGCTCTCGCTCTTTGTCCAGGGTGACTGGTCTTGTCTCCGCCCCCTCCTGTAATAAAGACTAGACATGTGCACTGCCAAAAAAATTGTTTCGTTTCGTACTGATTCTGATTTAGTGTTATTTCGTTTTTCGGGATTCGGGTGTGAAAGTCAATTCGGATTCTGAATTCGGATGAAATTTGTTAGCGGTAGTTCGTTCGAACGTTCGTTTCGTTTCCGGTTCTCATTCGTTTCGTTCATCGTTCGTTCGTTTGCAGCAAAGTGACATTTGAGGAGAAAAACATTTTTTCCCCTTCTCTAATGTCACTTTGCTCCAACGAACGAACGAACGAAACTAATAAGAAACGAAACGAACATTCGATCGAACTACCGCTAACTAATTTTCGGAAATGGAAATTTGGATTCGTTTGCATTCGTTGTATCTGTAATTCGGAATATTGTATCCGCCCCCTCCTGTAGTTTTCTGCAGGCAGCCTGTAGTGGGTGGAGCCTGCTGAGTCCCTAGCGCTGCACAGGAATGAAGTCATTGCTAAAAGCTTATATTTAGGTTTGCAAAAGCATTTGGAGCAAACAAAGTCGATTTATAACATTTGTGGATTTTTGGTGAAATACATTGGAACCGATAGGGAGGGAAAACTAAGGTGATTTTTGATGGTGGCTAAGAATGCAATAGGGTTCCATGTATCACTAATGTACTAAAGACAGACATGAGCACCCTGGATGAACATTCTGATACTTGTAGGTCTTCTACAGCGGCGTGATTCCCAGCCCTGACCTAGGAGGCCCTGAATGACATTGTGAAATATAAATTTAATTTTATAGGAACGATGTGCAAGCAAAATCTCTGAGAACGTTTGAGAAACTTCTTGCAGTCATAACATAAATAAAACAGTGAAAACACTTTTGGATTTAATTAGAGCAAATTTGTTTTTATTGAAGTACAGAAAGCTTGGGAAAGTGTGACTCAAAATTGTAAAGAGAACATGTCCTGGTGTCGCTGTCTATTCGGGGGTCTCTGTGTAGGAGATGGACCCCACATCAGCCCCCTGTGTGCTTTAATTATAGTTATAGTTGAGAATAAGGGGGTCCTTCCCCACTGACCACCAATTTAAGGGGATATTTCTCCGCTGACCACACATATAAGGGGATCCTTCTCCACTGACCACCAATATAAGGGGTTCCTTCTCCACTGACCACCAATATAAGGGGATCCTTCTCCACTGACCACCAATATAGGGGGTTCCTTCTCCACTGACCACCAATATAAGGGGTTCCTTCTCCACTGACCATCAATGTAAGGGGGTCCTCCTCCACTGACCATCAATGTAAGAGGGTCCTCCTCCACTGACCACCAATGTAAGGGGGTCCTCCTCCACTGATCACCAATGTAAGGGAGTCCTCCTCCACTGACCACCAATGTAAGGGGGTCCTCCTCCACTGACCACCAATGTAAGGGGGTCCTCCTCCACTGACCACCAACGTAAGGGAGTCCTCCTCCACTGACCACCAATGTAAGGGGGCCCTCCTCCACTGATCACCAAAGTAAGGGAGTCCTCCACTGACCACCAATGTAAGGGGGTCCTCCTCCACTGACCACCAACGTAAGGGGGTCCTCCTCCACTGACCACCAACGTAAGGGAGTCCTCCTCCACTGACCACCAACGTAAGGGAGTCTTCCTCCACTGACCACCAACGTAAGGGAGTCCTCCTCCACTGATCACCAATGTAAGAGAGTCCTCCTGCGCTGACCACCAATGTAAGGGGATCCTTCTCCAATGACCACCAGTCTAAGGGACAGTGCAATGTTCACTGCCTGCATTTCTTTTCTCTCCTTTACTATTATTTGTTTAATTTCAAGATATTGCTTAAAATGAATTTTATAGAGCACGGAGCTCTGGGTGTCAGATATGCTAGTTATCCCACAGTCCTCACAATTATTTTTATCCATATGTGTACAACTTACCGCTGTACCCCAGTCTATAGCTATATTCACTTTTTAGGGGTTTCCCAGACTTGAAAATCTTTTCACCCTGTGACAAGGTTGAGATTTAAGAACACGCCCGACCCTTTATGTTCTGGGGACTCATAGAGGAGCTTCATCACAATGCTGCCTAAGCACCTTCCCTCTATCTCTCAGTGCCTGAAACATGTTGGGTTGGCACCACTCCAAATGCATTATAGCCTAATTATCTAACTGTAAAGAATCTCTCATTATAAAGTACATGTCTATTGTGCAGGAAATTATGGAAAGACAATTAAAAAAATAAATTAGAACATTTTACTCGCTGTATTATTTTGATATATATATATATATTTAGTGAATTTCAATAAATGTATACAGTATCTGGATAAAAAAAGGGTTTATTTTTTATTTGTCTGGAGTTTTCCTTCAAACCAGAGGTCACCCAGCAGTGTGCTTATTGCGGGTGCATGCCTACAGGTCGGCTAGCGGAGATGGCGGTGCACACTATCTGAAATGTCAAGGGATATCTTTAATGTTATACAGGAAGGTCAGTGATCATTGAGAACAATCTTTATTTTATTATCTATTCTCCATGACTTCATTTTACCATCGCGCCACAAACCGCAGATGTGTAGTCGAATAATTACTACATCGCTCATTGTGTGGGAGAACAAGGACAGCGTGAGCCAGTAAAATTGCAAATATATATTCATTATATTAGGTAATTGGGATAGAGTCAAGGTATTTTATTATATTCTACTTACATATGCATAGGACTCAGGATTTATATTGTGATGATGGGATTAGACATTCATATTAGTTGCGACCTTGTAGTTTCAGCTTAAAGGAGAACTATGAGGGGGGAGGGGGGTGCTTTTCACTCACCTCATAGTTCTAGCCGACCTGTGACAATGAGACTGTCACAGGTCGGCTCAGTAGATCGAGAAGTGAGCGAACACATACCGGTGTTCGCTCACCTCTCGATCCCGTCACGGCTCTCTGTCGTGACAGGGGAGGGGCTGGATTCCCCCCTCCCCTGTCCGATCCTCCAGCGCTGACTGGCGGAACGGACGGGGGAGGGGGCGGGTACAGCTGGCTCTGCCTCTAGATAGGCAGAGCCAGCTGTCAGTCACGAAGCTGGGCTGATCCAGACATATTTGTCGGGATCCGCTTCAGCTGCGGCATCTCAGTATAATGCCCGCTCAAGAACGCACCCCCAGCACACTAATTGGGCGATCCCAACTTTTACACTTACTCTCCCCAGGGCCGGATTTACTCTCTCTGCTGCCCCAAGGCCAGGTTCCTCAATGTGCCCCCCTACCTGCCAACCCCCGCCGGGATTGCCGGGATCACTTGTACAAAACAAGCGGCGGCTTCCCCGCTGTACATTTAGCCCTGCTTGCCCAAAGCAGGGCTAAATGTGGAAAACAACTATCCGCCAGGCACCCGGAACTGCATGTCCTGGGCATCAGGAGATAGGAATTCCAAACCCCTGCTGCTCCTGTACTCCCTGCTGCCCCGAGGCAGCAGGGAGTAGAGGAAACCTCTCTCTAACCTAGGGCACGAACCCTCTCTCTAACCTAGGGCAGAGCCATAGCTAGCTCCTTTTGAGGCAAGAAAATGTGCCCCCCGCCAACAGGCGTGTGACGTCATGAGCCCAGCCTCCAGGATGTGTTTTTTTATTTTTTTATAATTTTTGTTGTTTAATTTTTTAGTTTTTACTGTTGGGGGGGTTTTCTTGCTCTTTTTTTTGCGTTTGCAGTGGAACGCAACGCTGGCAAAGTTTTGCCATGCGTTCGATCGCACGTTGTGCG
The DNA here is from genome assembly GCF_000935625.1 of Nanorana parkeri. Classification (NCBI taxonomy): domain Eukaryota; kingdom Metazoa; phylum Chordata; class Amphibia; order Anura; family Dicroglossidae; genus Nanorana; species Nanorana parkeri. Next base: position 350,714 of record NW_017307414.1, on the reverse strand, counting down.
GGGGGGGGGGGGGGGGGGGCAACCCTCTTAGTACTGGAATGTACTGTTTCAGCTTGCACTGTACATGAAGATATTTCTGCAAACAAACAAAAAGACATTTATTCAGAAGCGAGTGAAAAATATTTCTTCTATGCTAACATGACTTTCTGGATTTTTATATTTCGGTAATAAATTTAACTCCTCGAAGAACAGTTTGAAGCATCTCTGAGATAAGACGTTCGGAGCTTCGTATTTATCAGCTCACCGCGGTGAATTCAATATATAGGAAGTTAACTAACCTTCAAATTGTATTCCCGGGTGATCTGCTTTTACTTCTGTCCTATGCAGCCTCGCTTTACGACGTTATTGATCACAGAGGAGCGCGCACTTCTACTGGGCTACATTTATTCTATAATAATGCTTCTTCTTATTGCACTGATTATAACGGCATTGCTGAGCTGCATGAAAGCCTTGTGGTTGGTACTTTAGAAATGGAGGGATTGAAAGCTTTTCCCCCGACGCAGGATTTCAGTATAACAATTTGCAGTCTCAGGTCTCTGTTTACCAGATCTTAGGAAAAATGTAACTAAAGGATTCGTGTTTGACACAGCGATCTTAGTACCGGTGTTTTTCGGCAGAAGAAGAAGCCTTGGTCTTTAGTGCATCACAACGCAGGAGAGGTGTGGGTTTAAAAAAGGTTTACATATGGGTCAGTGTTAGGATTACAGCACAGGTTAGTGTTAGGATTACAGCGAGGGTTAGAATTAGGGTTAGAGGGAGGGTCAGTGTTAGGGTTACAGGGGGGTTAGTATTAGGGTGGCAGGGAGGGTTAGTAATAGGATTATAGGGAGGGTTAGTGTTATGGTTACAGGGAGGGTTAGTGTTAGGGTTACAGGGAGGATTAGTGGTAGGGTTACAGGGGGGTTAGTATTAGGGTGGCAGGGAGGGTTAGTAATAGGATTATAGGGAGGGTTAGTGTTATGGTTACAGGGAGGGTTAGTGTTGGGGTTACAGGGAGGGTTAGTAATAGGATTATAGGGAGGGTTAGTGTTATGGTTACAGGGAGGGTTAGTGTTGGGGTTACAGGGAGGGTTAGTAATAGGATTATAGGGAGGGTTAGTGTTATGGTTACAGGGAGGGTTAGTGTTGGGGTTACAGGGAGGGTTAGTAATAGGATTATAGGGAGGGTTAGTGTTATGGTTACAGGGAGGGTTAGTGTTGGGGTTACAGGGAGGGTTAGTAATAGGATTATAGGGAGGGTTAGTGTTATGGTTACAGGGAGGGTTAGTGTTGGGGTTACAGGGAGGGTTAGTAATAGGATTATAGGGAGGGTTAGTGTTATGGTTACAGGGAGGGTTAGTGTTGGGGTTACAGGGAGGGTTAGTAATAGGATTATAGGGAGGGTTAGTGTTATGGTTACAGGGAGGGTTAGTGTTGGGGTTACAGGGAGGGTTAGTAATAGGATTATAGGGAGGGTTAGTGTTATGGTTACAGGGAGGGTTAGTGTTGGGGTTACAGGGAGGGTTAGTAATAGGATTATAGGGAGGGTTAGTGTTATGGTTACAGGGAGGGTTAGTGTTGGGGTTACAGGGAGGGTTAGTAATAGGATTATAGGGAGGGTTAGTGTTATGGTTACAGGGAGGGTTAGTGTTGGGGTTACAGGGAGGGTTAGTAATAGGATTATAGGGAGGGTTAGTGTTATGGTTACAGGGAGGGTTAGTGTTGGGGTTACAGGGAGGGTTAGTAATAGGATTATAGGGAGGGTTAGTGTTATGGTTACAGGGAGGGTTAGTGTTGGGGTTACAGGGAGGGTTAGTAATAGGATTATAGGGAGGGTTAGTGTTATGGTTACAGGGAGGGTTAGTGTTGGGGTTACAGGGAGGGTTAGTAATAGGATTATAGGGAGGGTTAGTGTTATGGTTACAGGGAGGGTTAGTGTTGGGGTTACAGGGAGGGTTAGTAATAGGATTATAGGGAGGGTTAGTGTTATGGTTACAGGGAGGGTTAGTGTTGGGGTTACAGGGAGGGTTAGTAATAGGATTATAGGGAGGGTTAGTGTTATGGTTACAGGGAGGGTTAGTGTTGGGGTTACAGGGAGGGTTAGTAATAGGATTATAGGGAGGGTTAGTGTTATGGTTACAGGGAGGGTTAGTGTTGGGGTTACAGGGAGGGTTAGTAATAGGATTATAGGGAGGGTTAGTGTTATGGTTACAGGGAGGGTTAGTGTTGGGGTTACAGGGAGGGTTAGTAATAGGATTATAGGGAGGGTTAGTGTTATGGTTACAGGGAGGGTTAGTGTTGGGGTTACAGGGAGGGTTAGTAATAGGATTATAGGGAGGGTTAGTGTTATGGTTACAGGGAGGGTTAGTGTTGGGGTTACAGGGAGGGTTAGTAATAGGATTATAGGGAGGGTTAGTGTTATGGTTACAGGGAGGGTTAGTGTTGGGGTTACAGGGAGGGTTAGTAATAGGATTATAGGGAGGGTTAGTGTTATGGTTACAGGGAGGGTTAGTGTTGGGGTTACAGGGAGGGTTAGTAATAGGATTATAGGGAGGGTTAGTGTTATGGTTACAGGGAGGGTTAGTGTTGGGATTACAGGGAGGGTTAGTGTTAGGGTTACAGGGAGGGTTAGTTTTGGGGTGTGGGAGTGTGAGGATTTGCCTTAGAATCATGAGGAGGGTTAGTTTTGGGCCTGGGACCATTCCTACATAACCCATATAAAAAGCCATTTTTTGCTCTCTGTATCACATTTTGCACACAATATTCCTGCTGCTAAAATGAACATCTTATGATGATAATGATCTCAGATTGTACACACCCCTTCCCTCCAGAGGGGTGCTGCCAGAATTGCGTCACATTGTGATTATGATTAATGATTTCGCTGTGAAGATGACATGAGCGCCGAGACTTGTTTGTTTTCACTTACTCAGCTACTTCAATTCTTGGCTGATATTAGCGGCGTCCATCAACACAGGGGAGCCTAAACTTAGCGGGATACGGCAAGGATCGGCGCGGGGCCAATGGCCGTTCAGTGGGAGGGCGATCGACCTTGTACACTTCCAGGGATGAAGATGACACTAAGATTGGTGATAATATGGAAAGAAGACAGCAGCTCCTCAGAGGGAAATCTGCACAGATGTTGAGACCGGGGAAGATCGATATGTTGGTTTAAAGGGAAATTATCATCTTTTTAATCATAGTAATGTCCACATGCTCTGGCTCCAGTGTTGACGGCACAGCATTGCTATAGACCGGCTTCCTGATCCGGATAATGGTGGCCCATGTCTGTGTTGGAAATGCAGCAGCTTATGCTAATGTACTGTTATGTTTTTTAAGCACTAGATGGCACTGTAGTGCAAAGCTAGTTCATGCTAGTTTTTCTATATGCATGTTTATCTATCATCTATATTTTTCCTATTTGATGCAGTTCTCCCTGTACATTCTGATGTAACGTCCTGATAAGCCAGTAAAACTTAATTCATCATTCCTCAAGATCTCAGCGCTTCATCTAAACACATAGCCAATTGGGCTCAGACACTAAACACAACACTGCAAGTCAACCAGAGCCACGTCCAAGCTACTGAAAGATAGTGAGGTGTTCAGATATGAAGTTTGCAATTACAAAGCTCCACAATACCAACTACCAGCTATGGAAGTTCAAGCTTGAAATGCTGCTAAGCCAAGACAACTTGTGGCAAGTACCGAGAACAGACACAGACCCGGCGCTACCGCAAGGCAAGGCAAGCGGCCGCCTGAGGGCGCTGCAGGGTGAGGGCGGAAAAAACAGGGCATTTTGACTAGTACTTGTACTTGTCAAAAGGCCCCGATGCTTGCGCTATGTTTTTTTTTTCACTTACCTTCGGTGCGAGAGAGCAGCGGCGAGTCAGCGCTGGTCCGATGGGAGGAGCTCCAGGTGGGGTCCTAATTTAGCTGGCCAGCGACTGCCAGAGGATCCCGACACGTGCGGCACCTCTGGCAGTCGCTGGCCAGTTAAATTAGGACCCCAGCTGGAGCTCCTCCCTCCGGACCAACGCTGACTCGCCGCTGCTCTCCCGCACCGAAGGTAAGTGAAGAAAAAAAAACATGCTGATAGGGAGCAGGCCCAGCGCTACCGGGGGTCGGGGAGGGGGGGCGCAAAAATGTACAGACAGACCCAGTAATGGACCCGCGGAGGAATGGGACAAGAAGAACAGGCAAGCAAAAGCATCCACGGACTCAAGCAATCTGCAAGAATGTGGAATGAGAACGTGAATTAAATGCTCATGAAAGAGGGATTCACAAGAAGCAAAGCAGATCCCGGTCTTTATTCCAGGAATCAAGAAGACAGATGGACATACACTATATTGACAAAAGTATTGGGACTCCGGCCTTTACACGCACATGAACTCTAATGGCATCCCAGTCTTAGTCCGTAGGGTTCAGTATTGGGTTGGCTCCGCCCTTTGCAGCTATAACAGCTTCAACTCTTCTGGCGTCCACAAGGTTTAGGAGTGTGTCTATGGGAATGTTTGACCATTCTTCCAGAAGGGCATTTGTGAGGTCAGGTACTGAGGTTGGACGAGAGGACCTGGCTTGCAGGATCACCAGGTAATAGGGCCCATTCACACCTGTGCATTGCAGTAACGTACTGAAAAATCCTGCGTTTTACCATGCATTCCCGCAACGGCACAGCAACACATCTACCGCAAGTGCGCTGATATGGATATATATATAATCTGTATTTGCTGCTTTCATTGCAGGGCAAGCTCCAGCATATATATCCACAGTTAACACGGCTCTGACATGAGGGGGCTGCGTTGTTTTTGAACTCATTCAGTCCTTGAGAATGTCATCTTTAGTTCGTGTAAGGTTTTATCAAAACGTGCCACCAGGGAGCCGAGCCGCCCTAAAGTTCCGAGGCGCAGCTGCTTCCCAAATTACTACAAATAAGGAAAACGCATCTCTGTGTTCTTTTGCATTCATCTCTCCGGTTTGACGTTCACAACGTTCAGGTCCCTCTGACACGCGGAGATGTTGTTAAATGCGATACGTGTTTCTGCAGCGTTTGTGCGGGATTTGCGTATGATCACCGGGGCCCAGAGGACTGTTAATGCGTTCAGACATAATTCCGAACGATTCAAATCTGTTTCCTCTCATACACCTGTTTACAAAGTGTTGCTTTATCTCTTTTGTGTTTTAGCTGCTCATGTTCTCCCGCGAGAGGAGCTCAGAGGATTCCGATCTGGATGCCTGGATCAGACTTACTGCATGTGAATAAGTTGGCATTCAATACACAGAAAGATATTTTGGAACTGTCCCTGATTATATCTCATATATATATATA
>NW_017307414.1:338466-345367 GCF_000935625.1 Nanorana parkeri | reverse complement strand
TATCTCCTTACAATGATACCTGGAAGTGGGGGGAGGTATTACAATTATACCTGGAAGTGGGGGGGGATATATTAGGCAGAAAGTGAACATTTTCTCCCTGAAGTTGATGTGTTGGAAGCAGAAATAATGGAGTGTGAGGATCTGAGTGACTGTGACAAGGGCCAAATTGTGATGTGTAGATGACTGGATCAGAGCAACTCCAAAACTGCATCTCTTGTGGGATGTTCCCGGTCAAGGAAGGAAAACTGGTGAACCAACGACAGGGTTATGAGTGGCCAGGGCTCAATAATGCATGTGGGAAGGGAAGACTGGCCATGTAGTCCAATGCGATAGAAGAGATACTGGAGTTCAAATTGCTGAAAAAGTGAATGTTGGTTCTGACAGAAAGATGTCTGAACACACAGAGCAATCACAGATTGTTGTACATGGGGCCACAGACCGGTCATGGTGCCCATGCTTACACGTGTCCACTGCCAAAAGTGCCTACAATGGGCATGTGAACATCAGAAGTGGACCACGGAGCGATGGAAGAAGGTGGCCGGGTCTGATGAAGCACATTTTCTTTTACATCATGTGGATGGCCGGGTGCGTGTGTGTCACTTACCTGGGGAAGAGATGACACCAGAATGCACTATGGGAAGAAGACAAGCCGGCGGAGGCAGTGTGATGCTTTGCGCAATGTTCTGCTGGGAAGCCTCGGGTCCTGCCATTCATGTGGATGTCACTCTGACACGTACCACCGACCTAAACATTGTTCTTGACCAAGTACACCCCTTCATGGAGACGGTATTCCCCGATGGCAGTGGCCTCTTCCAGCAAGATAATGAGCCTTGCCACACTGCAAAAATGTTTGAAGAATAGTTTGAGGAACACAACAAGAGCCTGAGGTGATGACTTGGCCCCCAAATTCTCCAGATCTCAATCCATCGATCATCTGTGGGATGTGTTGGAAAAACAAGTCTGATCCATGGAGGCCGATCACCTCACAACTTACAGGACATGAAGGATCAGCTACTTACGGCTTGGTGCCAGATACCACAGCACACCTCCAGAGGTCTAGTGGAGTTGTCCTCAAATCCACGTAAAAAGGCCCTCACCCCACAGTACATTTTTACATTTGATTTAATTGGCAAGGGTGCCCCACAGTAGAGCCTGACCCGCAATGCTATTTGTTTAGCAATAGCTTGCCCGGCAGCCCTATAGGGGGGCCACAATTAAAGGTCACAAACTATTGACTGCAATGGGTTATCGAAACCCTTGGTGAATCGAACCCCTGCACCTTTGCTCATCGCTACTCTTGATTCCCCTGCACGGCAAAGCTCTGACTGGGAGAAGAAGAAGCAGTTCAAGGAGGCAATCTAGTGTGGCACAGTAGAGATGAGCTCATCAGAACGCAGGGGGAAGTTTCGTGAGGAGCTACCGCTCTGGAACGCACCGCATTCGGTGTGAACAAGCTCTCACTGTCCAGTCAGAGGCTGAGGGAGGGACAAGACTTGAACTGCAGCAGAAGAAAAATCAGGTCCCTATGTGTGGCAGAGCTCTGAAAATCTCAGGATTGGATGGACAGAAAAACAAATATGTTGACAAGTAAAACAGTTCCCCTCTGTATTTCTGTGTAATGAGCTGGAATAACTGGATTTCAGCTTTACATTGCTTCTTCTACAGGGTGCTGATGTTTATATATCTTCAGGTCAGTTTAAGACATGATGATGTTCTTTGAACTCCATAATGAAGTGGAGCACTTTGTATTGCAATTGCTCTATATACAGGCCAGCGGTCCATTCCGGGGCACGCAGAACTCCGACTTTAGATGAAGATTGTTTATAAACATAATATTTACAGATTTCGGCTATTTTAGAAAGTCATTTAAAAAGATTGAACTCTATTTCCAGATGTGTCTCTGGAATTTGTGGGAACGGGGACAATGCGGCAGATCTAAAAATATTCCCAATGCGGCCCTATCCATTTCCTAACCGCGAGTGACAGCTGAAAGTCTAATATTGTATTCTGCGGAGCGTATAGAACCTGCCGCTGTTCATTCGGCTGAGCAAAATGCACGAAACATTTATATTTAAAATCTATGAATTTATATTTATACTTATGAAAAATGCATATTTATGAACCACAACGCTGTACTGTTTTCTACGAATAATTGATACAATGTACTCTATAATTGTTACATTTAGGAACCGAACTACAGGGTGAAAAAACTGAAGTTTAATCTGCTTATATTTTGCCTTCCCCTCATTAACATGCTATTAAATGTATTCAATACATTGTATCCATTTTCATTACAAGTCTTATTATAGACCCAGTGATGCCATCACTGTTACTCAGTGCTTCTCTATACAATGCAGGCAGATCATAGCTGGTGGGAGGGGCCAGCAGGGTGCTGTACATAGCTTCCTGAAAACATCACAGCACCCTGCCTCAATATTCCTCTCAAGAGCACTTAGTAATGTTGCAAGCAGTGGGCTGGCTCTTGGGAGGAGTTATACAAATAGCAAAATGCCTTGATGGGTGAGTGTCAGTCTGGAGGAGTGGGGGCTACATTTGTGTGCAGGCTACCCTAGGTAACACACGTGATGCTGAGCCTCCATGATTGAAAGAACTGAAATCCAATGAATGAAAGGGGGCGGGCCAGGGGCAGTTAGGCTGGGGAGGAAAGCACTAGGTAACGATGGATGTCCTGCAGCCAGGAAATGAGGCAGGCTCTATCTGACTTGCTGCAGCTTCTAATGTACATTGCGAGGGGCTCCCAGTGTGCAGAGATATCAGAGGAAGCAATTCCAGTCCAGGAGAGGAGCCGTTACAACTGTGCAAGACTGAAGGGAAGGCCGGAGGTCAGCTTTAAGTAACACTTACATGTGTTGTTCCTCCCCCAGCCTCTGACTGGACAGTGCAAGGAGAAGCAGAAGACTGATGAGGTCAGGACGGTCACTCTGCTGTCTCCTGCTATTAGCAAGCCTCTTCTTACCACATGAGCACTGCAGCACAACTGACTGGCTCCTTGCACTGGTTTTGCCTCTCCCAGTCTGAGCTCCACTTAAAAAATATTTAATGTCTGCAACCCCCCTCTGCCAATCCCTGCACTGGCTTCCATCCTCCGCCCCCCTCTGCCAATCCCTGCACTGGCTTCCACTCGCCCAAAGGATAAAATGCAAAATATGAACAACGACTTACAAAGCCATCCACAACTCTGCCCCCGGATATATCTCCAACCTTGTCTCAAAGTATCAACCTAACCGTCCCCTCTGTTCTTCCAAAGACCTCCTACTTTCCAGCTCCCTCATCAACTGCTCCCATGCTCGCCTCCGGGACTTCACTAGAGTCTTTCCCATCCTATGGAACTCTTTACCCCAACCTGTCCGACTATCTCCCACTCTGACTGCCTTTCGGCGATCCCTTAACACTCATCTCTTCAGGGAAGCCTATCCTACCTCAACCCAACCCCTGAACTACTCATCCCCACTCAGCTACCTCCTCATGTATCACTGACCCCTCCTTTTAGATTGTAAGCCCTCAGGGGCAGGGCCCTCATTACCATCTTGTCTTAAGCTGTATTGTGATTGTAATGTCTTCCTTATACTGTAAAGCGCTGCGCACACTGTTGGCGCCATATAAATCCTGTATAATAATAATGATTACCGAGCGGCATCAATTTGTGTCTTTTATATCTTTCTGGGGTTCGGCTTTAACCTAAGTTCTAACACCAAATGTACCGATTACTTCCCTCGTCTGCTGCTGGGTCTGTCGGCGATGCAAATCGGGGCGAAGATCTCTGCGTCGCAAACCAATGATTAAAGAAACATGTCGGGTCTCTGACAAGAGTAACAGGCTGCTATTAAATTCTGGCCGTTTCATGTTTTAAATATTTGAAGTTGTATTTTGCTTTCTCTGAGAAATCGGTTATGCCTCAGAAAGCTCACCCGTCCACTTTCATTAACATGTGCGGATCACAGAGCTGCCGGGGCCTTTGAAGGAACTCTGATTCAACTCCCAGCCAACTCGGTACAAAATCACAGTAATATGTATTTCAGGTGAACAATTCTCTTCCCATGTATTATATTCATAAAAAAAAATCCAGAAGACGGAGAAGATGGAATTTCAGGAATATATTCTGGAGTTTAGCTGGTAAGTGTTTGGCGGTGGCCTGTAGGGGCTACAGAGAGACGGTACCACCCTACTGGATCTTTTTCGTACTACCTGCCCGGGCATCAAGAGATAGGAATTCCACACCCCTGCTGCCCCGAGGCCGGGCCTTGGTTGGCCTTGTGGGAAATCCGGCCCTGGTTGTCACCCCATAGCAACGTGTGTTTGAATGACACATTGTAGTCTCCGCCAAGGGCACATGTGATAAGGTGACACACCTCGGAGACAGGGACAGGAGTGAAGTCACCCCACAACAGGAAGTGCCTGGACCTTTCACGGCAGGATCACCAGGGATTATTTTAATGACAGCTATAGATTTAGAAATATTGAAAACAACCGTGATTGGGATTACATATGCAACACTTCAAGCAAGGGTGCTAATCACACTCTGATATACAATTGAACGCTATGGGGAGCATTTCTAAGGGCTCGTTCACACCAGTTGCAGTGCGTTCCGGCCCGATTCTGGTGCACTTGGGACAAATCTTGAGCACTATATACGTGTGATTTTACATTTGTGTATATTTGAACACGGAATATATGATTGAACTTTCCAGAGGACTATTAGTTACAAGAAGATTCATTGTGAACACTTTTTGATTGCATGTATTATTTAAGCACATATTTATTATAGAGATTTGTTTATGTATTGTTATAGATGAAGCGCAGCACATTCATTATAATTAGTCATGGTAATGGTATAAAGTATCTCTTTTTTTTAAACTTTAGGTAGCAGATGATTTCTCCATAATTCACGTGCAATTTACATAGATGGGAACTATGGCCAGATGATTACCAAGGACTACCAAAAGACTTATATACTAGAATACCAGAACTAGAATTTTAGTATACTAGATTTGTTTGTGACAGAAGTTTCACAGTTGGTTTATGATAACATACTTCCTAATTTATAAAATACAAGGTAGGGAGAGATTGTATCAAACTGCAGAAAGATCAATAGTAACATATTAACATTGTTAATATTACTATATTTCCAGGCTTCTTTTAGCTGCTATCACGTACCTGGTGGAGGACCGATTGGCTAGGAGGCCTCCCTTTGCGGCTCTTGTCTCACAACCCTGGATGTGGGAACAGGGAGCGAGTAGACAGAGAGGAGCACGGGTGCCAAGTTGTTCAGACACGGTGCCTGGTAGGAGTCCGGCCACTGGGTCCCTGGAAGTATGAGCGTGGCTGGTGTACAGCTGAGATGTCAGCATAGTAAGCAGCTGAAACTGGAGTGAGGTCAAACAAGCCTGGCGTCAAAGCCAGACAGTCAGCACGATACAAAAGGAGCAGACAGAGGCAGAATCCAGGTAACAAGCAGAGGTCAGGGGCAGGCAGCAATCCGGGTCAAGGCAACAGGCAAACAAATAGCAGGAACACAAGGTACAAGCTGAAAGACAATTTAGCACTGACCCATTGGGCCAGCTGGTTTAAATAGGACCATCCATTAGAGAGCAACGTGTCACTTCCTGTGCGCCATTTTCTGCTGTGAGCGCATGCACACTAGCGCACGTTTTCCGGCAACCCAGAAGTCTGGGACCGTGCATGCACAGTAGCATACGAACTCCCGGCTATGACCTTACAGCTGCACTTTGTTTCTTCAATCCCATCTCTAGGCCCCCAACCTCCCCCAATCCACCCTCAGCTGTTCCCAATAATTATCCAATAGATATTTTTTATTTAATTTAACCTTCTTCCTGTGCTGTGGAAATGTAAAAAAAATAAAGATGGATACATCATCATTGAGGACCACAACAACCATTTGGAGCGGGTGCGGAAAGGAGTGTTTTGCTGGGCAGAGTTGGTTGGGGAGAGGAACCGCCAATCATTCACACACTGCATTTTCCACCAAAGCAGGCAGCGCTGACTTGATGACATAATTGCTGCCTGACCTGAAAGTAATCGTGGCCAATAAAGAGACCCGGTTGCCCTGTGCACAGAGCTCAGATAGCGGTGGCTGCTTTCCTCCACAGAAAGTGCTGGGATCCTTCTGTCTGCAGGAAACCTTTCAACAGAGATTATTGAAGATGGCAATGGCAAAGCTATAAAGAAAAGCGGCATCTACATACATTAGACATTTCAAACATGTCTATAATATATCATTTCTGCCCAGAGATGAGCTTTAAATGTGTGTATTCTGCATGTATTATGTAATGCATTACCTATAGGGTGATGCATTACATAATGCATTACCCTATAGGCAATGTATTATGCAGAATCTAAATGAAGTAATTGTTATAATTACGATGTGTGCAATGCTTAGTTTGTTAAGTGTTACATAATCTAAAACACTATAATTGGGGAATAATTGTCTTTTGTCACTGTCCTTTCAAGCCTTTCAATTTTTAATGTGTTCAACAAAGGGGCACATATCTGCTTATAATGACAATTATCAATAGTATACAATACACAATGTATTTGTGACATTTCCTCTTTATAAACACACCATATCCATTGTATCTATAATGAGTATTCGGGTATTAATAAGACATAGATTAATATACATGATATGTGCTAAATAAAAGAGAGATTGTGCCTCACTTTAGAAAAAAAATAATAATTGGAGAATAATTAACTGGATTTCCTGTTTAGTATAAAAAGGATGTTTCCTTGTTTCCTGTCAGTGTTGGAGCAGAATTATTGTATGCATTCAGTATTATATACTCAGCAGGGTTCATGGATCACTCCCCCCTCTACTCTCCTCCTCCATGATCAAACTCCAGAGCAGAATGAATAGGATTGTACA
>NW_017307414.1:313615-338392 GCF_000935625.1 Nanorana parkeri | reverse complement strand
AAAGAGCAGCTGTTGTTAAAGTGTTTAAAGACCGGACTGTCAGCCGAAAATCTGGGTGTGAACGTGCGAATTGTGGCCGTCAGCGACTAGTCAATGTTAGGGCAGAACGGGGGAGGGGCAAGACTGGTACAAGACAACAGAAGGGCAACAGTGCCGTGTCAGATTCCTCGCATCACCTTTCACCATCTCGTGGAGTCACGAGGCGGCCCAACGAAGTCATCTCGTGGAGTCATCTCGTGGCCCAATGAAGTACTGATGGGGTGGTCATAATAATCTGGCCACTCAGTGTATATATAGTCCAGTGGAAGAGGCACTCACAGGTCTTGTAATGAAGCAACATAAATCGTTCAAAATGGCCCGTGTCATATGAATACTATTATGACACCTCACAGACCCAAATGCTATTGTGGTATTTGACAGCTCAGAATGTCAAACGGGCGGAACGAGCCCAGTGACGCCACACCACTCGCTCCGCTCATTTGTTCACATTCGAGCCAGAGATGTCATTTTGCGACGAGTGTTCGTCGGGCTCGGACAGGTCATCGTGCGGTGGGAGTTTTTTTCTATTTCGGTGACTCGGCGGCCGTCAATCATCGTGATTGACGCTGGAATACATCGATGGATCAATTTTTTTTTTTAAAGAAATTGTCAAAAACTGACTTTGTTTTTTTTCAGTTCAATTACTTTTTCAAAATCTGTGGGTGCTTTTTTACATTTACTTTTAACCCTTTAGTGAAAGAGTACCCCTTACTCATTTAAAATGGGGGGTGGCAATATCTGTGTGCCCCCTTAATTAATGCCGAAGGCATGTGGCCTGGTATGGCGGAGGGAGAGGGAGTGCTCTATGGCCCCCCCCCCTATTCCTGCCCTGACGGGTGTTTGCTCGGATCAAGGGTCTGTTCGGAATTTAGGGGGGACCCTACGGGTTTTTGGGGGGTTGGTTCCCCCTTAAAATACCGACCAGACCTAAAGGGCCTGGTATAACGTTTGGGGGGAACCCCACACAATTGTTTTTTATTTTTAACTTGGTGGGGTCCCTCCTAACACTCCTACGAGACCTAATGGGTCTGGTATCAATTGGGGGGGAACCTCACACTTTTTTTTTTCTTCTGCGGATTGTATTTTGTACATACTACCACTAACGAAAATTCCGATTTCGTCCAAATCTCAAAATGAATTGACTTCCGGACCCGAATCCCAAAAAACTATTTAACGTAAAATCAGAATGAAAACGAAAGGAAACACATTTTTGGCCTGCGCACATGTCTACTTTTCAATGAGAAAGGTTACAGTCTTCTAGATGGATATGGATATTATGAGTAAAAGAGAACTTACGGAAATTCAGTGTAGAAATACAGATTTATTTTACGTTTCTGACCATAGAGACCCTTTAAATCTTGCTCATTATGTACAATATGTAACTATTATCCCGGATATACTCTATAGCAGCGGTTCTCAAACTGTGGGTCGGGACCCCTTCGGGGGTCCAATGACAATTTGCCCGGGGTCGCCCGGGAGACTCCCGCTATTAGATAGCGGCTCCCGGCCACCCGGGAGAGAAACAGAGTAAACCTTTTGCTGCGATCGGTTTTTAATTTTTTAATTTCTGACATTGAAGCCCCGGCCGCCGTAAGTCAGAAAAAAATAAATCAGCATTGGAATGCATAGCTAGATTCCTATTGGCTATTTCACTTTGCAATAGCAAACTAGCTTTTGCACTCGCCCACTGCTGCTGTCAATCAGCAGAGGGGGACCTGCAGTTCTCCATCAGGTCCCCTTCTAGTGATTATCATCATTATTATTAATAATAAAAGCTGACACCCTCGGCTTGTGTTATATGGTTTGCTATTTTAGCCGTTACAGCAGTGGTTCTCAACCTGTGGGTCGCTGTGTGATTTCCGCTGTGCTAGGTGAGAGTCCTCCTCAGCACTCTCCTAGCGCAGAAATGTCAGTTCTCCCGCCACGCCGCCAGATGTCACTGCAGCCGTCGCGTTAACCCTAAATTTTACCGTTGGGGGTCACCACAACTTGGCAAATGTTACCAAGGGGTCCCGGCCCTAGAAAGGTTGAGAACCACTGCTCTATAGTCACTGAATCCATGTTATGTTTGTAGAACCTCTACAACCTTGATGACTATACATGAGATCTCTCCCATTACACACCTCCTTGTACTATGTTGCACCTCTTGTGTACTCTGCGTCTGCCAGTGAAAGGGTTTTGTGACTTTTCGGAAGCGAGGCGCGCTGGTCACGGCTGTGATTTCAGAAAACAAAAAGCTTGTTGGAATACGTTCAGCGGAGTCTTAGGACAAAACGCAGCACGCCCATTACTTGGAAAAGTCAGTGACTTCCATCTCAGGTCACATCATTCTGCACAGTAAGAGCTAAAATTAGCCTCTTCGAACCTGAAAAAGAATCGGGTAGTTAGTTCACATCGTCAACCAAAGTCTTACTCCAGAAGAATATTGCTTATGATCATTTCATAAAGCCTAGAAAAGTTTTGGCATCAGCAGTTTTGCAACAGGGAGGGCAGATGTAGCAACTGCTGGTGGCTCCAATGCCTCTTCTGGCCCTGATGTGGCCATCAATTCTCTCTGTGACTTTGTACACAAATTCTAAATCCCACTCCTTCCCTATGTATAGTAAAAGGGAAGGAAACTTCCTGTTTCTTGCTAGGGATTCTACTATTGTTTCCTATGGGGGCTCACTGCATCAAGGAGAGCCTAGATCTGAGTGATCAGCCCTAACTAGCTGCTCACAGCACTAGACATGTGCACCGGCAAAACATTTGTTTTGATTCGGAATTTGCGTTATTTCATTTGTCGGGATTCGGGTCCAAAAGTCAATTCTTTTCGGGATTCGGACGACATTTGTTAGTGGTAGTCTGTACGACATTTCGGGTGCGTTTCGTTGCAGCAAAGTGACATTTAAAAAAATAATTTTTTTGTTAATATCACTTTACTGCAACTAAAATTCGGCCACAAAACAAAAATACGTACAGCCGGGTGACACCCGGAGCGGAGACCAGGTGACACCCCGCAGTTACACCCAAGGAAAAACATTTTTATTTTATTTGTATGTTATTTTTTTTAACATAAAAATAAAGAAAATATAAACAAAGCACAATGCATCCCCTTTTAAGGATTATGGAGATGCCTTGTGGCCCTGCTGTGATATCCCAGGATGATAGAATCCTGAATTTTTTATTCTACGGGATCATTGTTTGAAGGGGACATGTTCATTTCCTGTAAGAGAGACAATAAACTCCAGGTGTGCATGGCATTGAAGGGCAGCGCCATGAGACAGCAGAAAACATTCTTTCCATCCTCCTTAGGACAATCTGTTTGGATATGGATTTCTTGTCAGTTGTTGGAGAAAGACGTGTGCACCTCATTGGTTACTGTCATCGTTTCCCTTTATATAGATTCAATTAGCTGCTGGTAACTTATCAAAGTTTCAATTTTCTCTCCTCCCCGCAGCATTTGCCTTTATCATTAATTTCTCCTCATGGGATTTTCTTCTCCTCAGTTACAAGGACAACATTTCGTTAAATGTTTCAATAAAGTTGTTTGTGTGCTTCTTACTGACCATGAGCAGAAAGAGGTCGGTGTAAACAGAATGTCCAGTGTTTTTGTAAATGTCCACTGTCTGTCTTTCTGAAATAAAATTCACCTCAAAACCATTAATGTTTCCCGTAACAGAATTCTATGATAATATTCTGCATGGAACTGTTACTCTTATTTGCAGAACAAAAAACAACTGCCCCTTAACTCATTCAAGGGGGGGGGCATCTGGGCGCAGGGGCGTCCCGAGGCCGGGTGTCATCCGGAGCGGTTAGCAGGTGAAACCCCGCCGTGACGTCACCACACATGCGCGATGACGTCATTGCGCATGTGCTGCGATCTTTTTGATCGGCTGGCGGCTATATTGGTGATGGATGCCGGCAGAGAGAGGAGGAGACAGTCACCCGCGGATAAGGTATGCCACTGGGTCCCCTCCGCTCTCCAAAACTTTCAGGCGCTCAGACCATGACCGAGTGCCTGACTTTTCAGAGGAGGGTGACAACAAAAAAATGACTGTCAGTCATTTTGGTGTCACCCCTCCAATAGTGTCACCCGAGCGTGGACCTCACCCCCCTTGTGACGCCATTGTCTGAGTGCCCCCTTTATGAAAGGGGCACGCAAATTCCTATAAGCCCCCCTGCCCGCAGACCCTCACAACCATCGGGCCAGGGTTGTGGGGAAGAGGCCCTCATTGACATGAGGACAAGGTGCTTTGCCAGGGAGTTCCCCCCTGGCAAAGCACCCTCCCTATGTAGAGGGCATGTGGCATGGTATAGTGCAGGAGGGGGGGGGGGGGGGGTGCACCATCGTCCCTCCCCCTTTCCTGCGATGCCAGGCTGCTGCTTAGATGAAGGGTCTGGTAAAGGATTTTAGGGGGCACACCACGCTTTTTTATTTTATTTTGGGTCCCCTGTAATTCTTTCCAGACCTATAGGGTCTGATATGAATCGGGAAAGGGGGGCGGGGGGAATTGGGGGACTGCATGCTGTTTGTCTTTTTTGTTTCTCTGGACTGTCAAAAGTTAAAAAGAGAAAAAAAAATTTAGTGTCACTTTTCTGCAATGTATTTTCGTTCGCAAATATTATTTAACTGATCTGAAATGAAAGAAAATTTGTACGAACGCAAATACCGAAACAAATGGACTTTTGGACCCAAATCGTGAAAAACGAAATAACAGAAAAACTGAAATGAAACAATTTTTTTGCGGTGCACATGTCTACAATCCTGGTTCATACCACTTTATATTTACACTGGTCTATGCAAGTAGAAGCAGAAGTAGGGCAGAAACACGCCTGCAATTTACATTGTACGGCCTTGTGTGTCCATGTGCGTGAGGTTTTAAAAGAGAACTATGGGGTAAGTATTTTTCCCCATAGTTCTCTTAAGGGTCACAGGAGGACACAAACTAGCATCCTCCCGTGACGCAAAGCTCAGTATATAGCAAGCTATTGCCCGCTATATACTGAGACTGCTGCAGCCGGGACGGATCCCGACAATGCTGTCGACATCCACCCAGCTGCATGAGTGACAGCGGGCTCGGCCTATCTAGAGGCCCCCTCCCCTGTCCGTTCCTCCAGTCAGCGTTGGGGGGATCGGGGAGGGGGGGGGGCAATCCTTGCAGGGAGCTGTGACTGCCAGTCATGGCTCTCTGCAGGCACATGATCGAGAAGTGAGCGGCGGTATGTGTTTGCTCACTTTCCGATCTATTGAGCCGACGATTTTCACTCACCCCATAGTTCTCCTTTAAACTGTTTCAAGATTTGAAGTTAAAAGCACAGGTAGGACACCAATGAATTGTAGAAGGACATTCAATTCACATTTGCAATGTTTTTGTATGTGTAATCTTATTTTCTATAATAAAAATGTAACAACAAGACCAAATTAAATACAACATTGTACTTCGGTGCTGCCCGCCCCCCCCCTCCTCTAGACTTTCAGAGGCCGATTTCTGATGCACCAATATTTTATAAGAGCTCTATACTTTGATGTGGGAAATTGCTTCCTTATGACTTCCATAGAAGAAAATTCTCCAAAATGTTTGGACATTCAGCATTATCTGCCGAAGAAAGGACGCGGAGAACAGTCTGTCCACACCACCAGCAGTGGAACAATGTCCAGGGGCTACAATGTGTTGTACTCCACATCGGTTGAAGAACAATAACCTGAAGAGTTCACCGCTGGGTCACTGAACGCATTGCTTTTGGCACTATAAAAAGTTCTTCCTAATTACATCATTTTGTATCCGTCCAAGAGTCTTTTTGTAGGTTTTCTCCAATCCAATTTTTTTTAGCTCAGCACATCTACTTACATCTACCTGCTTGGAGCACGTAGTGTCACAGGTCAGCTGCAGAGCTGATCTGTGCTTCACTGCTTTGCACTTGTTTTCTACCTTTTGCTGCTGTAGGTCTGCTGGCACTTGTGGTTCCACAAGCTTGTGCTCTGCTCCTGCTGCACTGACTTAGCCACTATGGGTGTCGCCTGCCTCACCTGATAGTTAAAGGAAAACTATGGGGGTCAGTGCTTTTCCCCATAGTTCTCCCCAGGGTCATGGGAGGACACAAACTAGCGTCCTCCCGTTACCAAAAGCTCAGTGTACCGCAAGCTACAGCTCGCGGTATACTGAGATCGGCACAGCCGGGACGGATCCCGACATCCCGACACCCGGTGTCCGCCTCCTCCTCCACGGTCGCTGGTGGGCCCCACCTCCTCCGTCTCTGGACCCTGCCTCCTCCTCTGCTGCCGACCCCGGGCCCCGCCTCCTCCTCCACTGCCGCTGCTAGCTGTCACTGACTCAGCAGCAGCTGTGGAGAGGAGCTGACCGTGATCTGAACAGCGGCGTGTTCCTCTTCACAGCCGCCAGTGGCAGCCAGCAGCATGAGATGCCATAGCGACCCAGGCGGCCCGCATGGCATCAGGGGATGTCCTGGCTGGGCCCCCTTGTGCCCCTGGCCCCATATTGGCTGCCTGGGTCGCTATGGCGATTGTTACGCCACTGGCCTTGACTACCATAATTTTATACTATGAGATTCTTTAGTTGACAATACTAAAATCATTTTTATGATTGCCACCTTTATTTTACCCTGCAGATATTTTCCTATAATTTTGCCTGCAAAATGTCTTCAATGAAATGATGAGAACTATATTCTACAGCAATCTCCAGACAAGAAATCGAGTGCATATGAAGCATACAAAAAATTATCAATAAATAAGTCAATAAATACATCTGTAAATAAATCTGTGCGTGAAGATCAATAACACGAATGGATATAACAATCAGTGAATGGCTAAATAAATTAATTCAATTCAATAACTAAATCTGACCAGTGCTGACAGGAGACAAAATAAAACATAGAACATCCTGTGTGGCCGAGCTAAAAGATTGAGGTTTGGATTGATTCTGCAATAGCAAAAGACAACATAAACAGCTTTTTACTCCCCGCCAGCCAGTATACAAAGGGCGGAATCAATGGATGAAGTATTATTATTATTATTATTATTAAACAGTTATTATTAAACTGATAGTGCTAGGTCTTATTTTCGGGGTAGGTCTTACTTTCGGGGAAACACGGTATTAAACAGTATTTTTATAGCGCCAACAGTCTGCGCAGAGCTTACAACATAGAAAAGACATTATAATTACAATACAATTCAAGACACAACGGTAAGGAGGGCCCTGCCTGTGAAGGAGGGGCAAGTGAAACATGAGGAGGTAGCTATGTGGGCATGAATTGTTTGAGAGAGATAATTCAGTGTGCGGCTTTCCTCATTGGTGAAACAGAAACATGGGGAGTTTCAACTGTTATACCCTCTTTCGAAAAAAAAATCGACTTATGCTTTAAGCAAATTTGACTAAGTTGACAAATATTCCCAGTGGATCACAGTCTCCTTTCGCTCACCACAGTACTGACCACTGTAGAAGAACATCATTGATAATCTGCAGGAACGATGGAGCATGACCTTGACGGTAACACCGAGCAGTCATCGGTAAATGGTTGCAATTGGGGACGTCTGCCCGGGAATAATCGAGCTCAATATAGATTTTCCCTTTAATGAAACTGATAGTATTTCTGAAACTCCCCAGGGTCACAAACCCAATAACAAAACACAATGAGAGTTTGCAAGGACGTCTAAGCAGTTAACCTTGTTGACTGGCAACAACCGATGGACTAATGAGACTAAAATTGTTTGAGATAAAAGAAAAAGAAACTAGAACCTGAAAAATATGACGTTACTCAAACATTATGAAGTTAAAGGATGCCTGTGTGTTTACCGTGCGGGGGAAAAACAATTATGGTCATTCACATTGGAGACAATAGCTCACCTCTAACCAAACATGTCAACAGGATGAACGCAGAATGAGAAATGCCTGGACCTATATGTTTGTACATAGAGTTGTGTCTATAGAAGCAAAGGATAATATTTTGCTGGTTACCTTACCTCGGAATTTATAAATTTGTCTTTCACATTTTTCTGTTGTTCCAGCGTGACAAAAGAAACACGCGACTTGTATTATTTATGACTTGCCGACTATGGATACCAAATTCAATGGAAATATTTGTTGCTGGGCTGTGTTTATTTTTGTCTACAAGTCCACCGTTTATTGGAAGAGTTGGAGGGTTACAAAGTGTTGAGAGGGAAAGATACTTATTTCCTCTAAACTTCGTCCTACTGGTAAATCCGCCATACCTCATCCTATACTGTCACATACCCTGTTGGGAGCCTGGGATGACAAGGGTGGCCTCTCCGGGTCAGAAAGAGTGTCATTGGGTGATGGCGTTATTGATGTCACTGGGATTTAATATCTCATTCTACACTGTCACGTACCTCGATGGGAGCCTGAGATGACAAGGGTGGCCTCTACGGGTCAGAAGGAGTGGCATGAGTGGGTGATGGTGCCATTGATGTTACTGGAACGTTATATCTCATCCTATACTGTCATGTACCTTGATAGGAGCCTGAGATGAAGAGGGCGGCCTCTCCTGCTGCTCCAGTCCAGGCACCCCTGATTAATGGGTCAGAAGGAGTGGCACAAGTGCCATTGGGTGATGGTGCCATTGATATCACTAGGACTTAATATCTTATCCTATACGTTCACGCATTTCAATGGAAGTCTGAGACCATGAGGGCGGCCTCTCTTGCTGCTCCAGTCCAAGCCCCCCTAGGTAGTAGGACAGAAGAAGTGGCACAAGTTCCATTGATCTCATTGGAACTTGTTATCAGAGTCATCTCAGGGCTGAAGGTGACAGGTGATGCAGTTCACCAGCAAGAAGAGTCCAGGAACAAGCCATGGCCAGCAACAATTGGGCAAGATGCACCAATACAGCAGACAGAGACAGAGTCAGCGACGTGTAGGCAGTGATCAAAGTCAGGTAACAACACAGGAGGAGAGCCACAGAAAAGTCAGGGAATAGATGATCATGCACAGCTCTAATAGCAGAACTATCGACATGTGCATTATACACAAGTACAGGTGCCTGGGTTGAACTTCCATGCTGACTAACTTGATCTTCCTGACATATACTTTTGTAGCGCTAACCCCCTAAGGAGCCCGGAATATCCCGGGTCATCACTAGTTGTCTAGGTAATCTGGTCTTCAGTTGCCCCATTAGCATTTAACCGCCCTCTTCTAGTGCCCACAAAGCTGATGTCCACTCCAGTAATGCAATGCTAAATAACTTTTATTAACATCTTCATACTAGGAATAGAGGGTATAGGGGTCCTAGACATGCAGGGTATAACAGACATAGACACCGGACTCACCAGACGTTTCTAGTATCTCAGTGTAGATCCATTTGTGGTACAGTGAGCAGTAATTGAAGTAACAGATGAGTAGGGATGAGCACAGATCTTCAGCAGGAGAGACACCAGCCATGCTCCTGAGATCCTCTAGATTCTGAGTACCTTCAGCATCTTCCTGGCTCTCCTCCTCTAGCAACAGCACAGGCCTCCTCTATAATTGGAGCCCAGGGAAACATTTCTAACACGCCAGCCTCTGCCCACCCCCAGGCCTCAGGCCTAGCCTGGGGGGTGGTTGGACAGAACCCAGTCCAGTGCTAATCTATGGCTGGTCCCGAACCAGTCTGAGCACATGGCAATTCCCTCCAGTATATGTACCCTATCCCAGCATGCACCACTGGTTGAGAGAAATCCAGTGATTGTAAGTGTATGTACAGTGCAGCAGCCAATGTCCCTCATTGGCTGTCCCACAATACAGCAGAGTGACACTCCACCCAGAGGGGGTACAGGCAATGCCAGACACCTGGAATTAACCAGATAAATGCCAAATATAATCCAGCCATGCTGACTACAGCCCAGCCCTGGCAATCACTAAATGTCTAGTAGCCACCTAGAAAAAAGGTGATGGGGGCTACACTTTGATGCTATGTATGTAGTAAGTGATACTTTAGGGGAAAGTATAGGCAATACACAAAGCTGGCCACACTTGACAATCTGTTGGTCAACGTCCGGGGTTGAATGAAATGTAAAGCCTCCATGTTCGTGTCTCATCAACAGTAGAGGCGAGCTTCGGGGTCATGAGCCCAGTGTGTTCATGGTTTCATCTATTGCTGGAAAAATGGCCCTTGACAGTTCACAGAGCCGTGACAGGATCGAGAGGTGAGCGAACGCCGGTATGTGTTCGCTCACCTCCCGATCTACTGAGCCGACCTGTGACAGTCTCATTGTCACAGGTCGGCTAGAACTATGAGGTGAGTGGAAATCACTCACCTCATAGTTCTCCTTTAATTAACATTACCCCTAGAGCTGCTACAAAGTAATCATCATCCATAGGGATCCTGGGTGATGTCATTGACCAAATGGCAACATCATTGTCTGCTGAATCCTTGTTCCAGGTCAGTACCTGAGAAAGACACCCAGACAATTAACATTTTCACTCATAGCTGCCTCTATTTATCTCTCTGTACCAGTATATTATCAAATCCTCTGACCAGTCACAAATGCATTAGATACCCCTTGCAATGAAGACCTAACTGGATGCCATTTTATTTGATATAGCTCATGTGTATTATAATCAAATGCCATTTTGTTAAATTAAATACAGTTTTCTCCTTTAATTCATCCTTTTTCCCCCAGTGCAGTGCTGCTGATCTCTTCCAGCGTCTTTCAGCCACTTCCTGTCTACATGCACTTGTTCCAGTGTCCGCTGCACATCATTGCTCTGGGTTGTTTTCCTAATGGTGACAATGATGGAACATGCAGGCACAGTGGGGGGAATCTATCAAAACTGGAGCAGACAGAATCTGGAGCAGCTGTGCATGGCAACCAATCAGCTTCTCTGTCTCATTTTCAAATCTTACCTGAGCAAACTGAAGAGAGAAGCTGATTGGTTGCCATGGGCAACTGCTCCAGATTTTGTCTGCTCCAGTTTTGATAAATTCCCCCCAGTGTGTCTTTGGCACTCTGCTTGCAGTCTCCAGCAAGGGAGCATATAACAGGGTGACAACACACAGTCCGTGTACCCATCACACTCAGAGCCGCTGCTTCAAAAATGGAGGGTGGGTGCAGTAGGTGTCAGCGGGTGACTTCCGACAAAATATCAGTAAAGGATGGACAGCGGCACTCCAAAGCAAGTTCAGTACGTGTTTATTAATGTACAAGTTGCTAGTAGAACATTCTATACAACGTTTGGGGGTCTCACAGGATCCCCTTCATCAGGCAAACAAGTGATACATGCAAGTGAAACACAGGAATCTATATAAACTAGGGCTGTTACTGATTAAAATTTTTGTGTTCGATTAATCAAAATTTTTTAAAATCAATTAATCGATTCATTTCGATGAATTATAACGCACATACAGATCCAACTACATTGGCCTATACACATACAGCACAGCAATGAAGTAATAACATGAACTAGGATCACACTAATCCAGCACGTTATTATTCTGAGTTGCCACACTCAATATGGCCGCCGCTTGAGTGGGGCAACTCAGAATAATAACGTGCTGGATTAGTGTGATCCTAGTTCATTTTATTACTTCATTGCTGTGCTGTATGTGTATAGGCCAATGCCTTGGCTGGCGTCATGTAGAAAGTTTCAAAAAAAAATTGAATCGATCAAAAAAATTTTAATCGATCAAAAAGATTAACGATTAATCGAGAAATTAATCGTTAATTTGCACAGCCCTAATATAAACACCAACAGTGATTGTGAACCAATCCAAAAGTCTCACTGACATCATCATGACATCACATTCCCTCCAAAAACATTCAAAGTACAGTAATCATGTAGCAGGAGGGTGACAACACAGGGGCACAACTGGGAGACAGTTGTCACCTTATAACAGCAAGTACCTGAACAAGGACCTCTATGGCAGGATCGCCAAGTATTATTTTGATCAAAGCTGCAGATTTTAATTGAAAAATAACTTTTGCAGTAACATTAAAATGTCAACATTCACAGGAGAGTTTAGTAATTTAATTTAAGACTACTTTTTTGAATTGATCTTTATTGAATGATCAGTTAATATTCATTGAAGGTTTTACACGTTAATTTAGGTCTACTTTAATAAGATTACTTATTATTAAAAGAGAACTATGGCGTAGGTGTTTTTCCCCATAGTTCTCCTCAGGGTCACAGGAGGACATAAACTAGCGTCCTCCCGTCACCCAAAGCTCAGTATATAGCGAGCTACAGCTCGCGGTATACTGAGACCACCGCAGCCGGGACAGATCCCGACATTGCTGTCGAGAGCCACCCAGCTGCGTGATTGACAGCATTGCGGTCGAGAGCCACCCAGCTGCGTGATTGACAGCTGGCTCTGCCTATCTAGAGGCAGAGCCAGCTGTACCCGCCCCCCCGTTCCGCCAGTCAGTGCTGGAGAATCGGAGTGGGGAGGGGGGAATTCCCTGCAGGGAGATGTGAGTGACAGTCACGGCTCTCTGCAGGGACAGGATCGAGAAGTGAGCGAGCGACGGTATGTGTTCACTCACTTCCCGATCTATTGAGCCGACGTGTGACAGTTTCATTATCACACGTCGGCTCGTACTATGAGGATCAGTGAAAAGCACTCACCTCATTGGAATATAACATGGGTGCAAAAATTTAAAAAAGGGCCTCAGTCATGAAGGGGTTAAAGGTGATCTTGGCTAAAATAATAAATGGTCACAGTTTCCCTTTAAGACTTTAAACACACCCCCCAAAAGATTTTGTATTCCTTATTTACTGTTTGAAGTCAGCTTTGCTTATTGTTTATTAAATGCCTTGTGTCGTTATTTTGTATCCCTGCAGAGTATACAAAACAATAGCTATAAATCCGCAGAAACAAACACGGCGCCATAAAAATACAAAGGGAACAAAACCAAATAAATAACTACAACAAGAAAGACAAAAACAAGCGGAACAATTATAACGTCCTTTACAGACATTGTATTAAACAGCACACAGGTAATTAAAGCGGAAGACGGAAAGCGCTTTTCATTTTCCTAGTTAGGAATAATGTATCCGTAGCGCTTTCCTGAAACGGTCCGGGTAATAAAACAGAATGGCGCAATAAAAAAGTAATAAGACAGTTCTAGTTTATACCCGGCACAGCTCGGAGCTTTCTAAGTGCCAGAATTACAGGGATAATTTGCTGCTGTCTTGTGTTCATTAAGGAAGGAAAATGGATTATGTTTCCTCATTTAATATAGGGGTAAAGCGTGAAGAGCTGTACTTCATTACGTGTAACATTTCATGAGCCGTGAGAAGAATCTGCTTCAGTTATTGTTGCTAATATATTGAAATATCTATCTATCTATCTCTCTCTCTTTCTTTCTGTCTTTGTCTTTCTTTCTTTCTTTCTTTCCATATTATACTTTCTCGATAGTTCTTTCCTGGTCAGGTGGTGTTGCAGATGGTTGCACACTCTCGCAGTACATCGCACGGTGTGTTCTGAAGAGGTGGTCAGTTTGAAAATCGCTCCCTGTAAACAGTCTGGAGTTCATCATTGTTGCAGGGACTTTGCTAATCACTGTTGCTAATCGTCTGAGCGTGTGCTCTCAGTGTGTCACCATCCAATCCGGATACTTTACCTACTGCGAAATGTCAGCGACTGGAGAACACCCAGAAATCCATCTGTGGAAAAACAAAGCGGAACTCCAACTTTTATGTTGGAATATAAATGTAAGATTTGCGGTGCTGTGTATTGCATCGAATTCTTAAAGGATCCTGTTGCCACCTTTGCTTTTGTTTGAACCCCATATCAATACATTTGAACTAGTTTCCCTCCTTTCCCCGAACTCCAAGCGCATATAAGAGACACAAATAAACGAAGCTCCAAATCCATTTTTTTATACTGTTTAATGTGTATTTTAATTCAAGCAGGGCAAGTACCGGAATTTGAGATGGAGTTGGCCTAAACAGCAGAGCAGTGCACGTTGCTCATCAGTGTGTTGCTATTCCAGTAACAGGGTGGAACTGGATGGAACACAAATCCACTAGACAGGTAAACCAGCTCTCATATATGTATCTGTGTAGTTAGCTGTTTTCCCTGGAGTTCAGCTTTAGTTGCATGTGCCTCGGGCAGTTATAATTCTACAAGCATGCTTGTTTTTTTTTTGTATTTAAATATAATTCTGACTTGTAAAACTTGCTTTATTCCCCCAACCTCCCGGACAGACAAACACAGACCTCTATGTGAAGTGGACGAGCCGCGGTCTTCAAAAGCGCTTTGGACGCGGTCCCTGTTTTTGTTGGGGGTTATAAATAACCAGAAGGAGCCCGGCACAGCGATGCCCCATCATGCTGAAATATTTACCCAGAAGAACCTGTTCCAAGAGGCCTGAGAATCTCACAGTCGTGTCTGTTTATCATCGCCCCGCGCAGCATTGCAGAGATGAGAAGGAGTCCTCGAGTCTTCCATCAGTAAAGCAAATTAGGCCCAATTACCTCTTAAAGGGCCAGTGCATCTTTGATAGTTAAAAAAAAAAAGCCTGGACCGATTAAATGTACTATTAATGTGCAGAAACATTACCTATCGCTCTGTTGCGCGTCTGGACCTGTTTAGCCAGCTGTAGTCATGTGATCAGGCATTGCATGTCCCCTAATGCACCTCTGCACAGGAGGGGCAGGAGCATGAACAGAATTAGGAGAGATGTCACCAGCACACCAGATTCCTTCAATGATATTCAATCGTGGATTTATTGAAAACTCATGTCAAATACACAAGCGCTTTCGGGACCACGCAGGGTCCCTTCATCAGGCATAGCAGTGTGTCACCAGGGAGCATGAACAGGGGCGCATTGCATGCTGAGGTGCTCATGTGATTTGCTTATGTGATGTCTGTGAGCTAGCCAACAGTCCATCCATCCAATGGAGAAGAGGAGAGAAGGGATGATAAGGAGGGAGAGGACATGAAAAAGCCACCCTTACTGCTTGCCGTGGTATGCTACAAGCCATGTAACATATCAATCAAAGGACCCAATAGTGCCCCGTGTCTTACAGGCCTGGCAAGAACCCCGCTGATTGGTAAGGAGCGCAAACCTCTGTTGCATCATGGGAGTGAAGATATTTCCTAATGCTTATTCAGATTTGTTTAGGAGGAAGTAAGACGACCCACAGGTCCTAAAATCTGGTCACAGATCCTTTTTCCAATCCTATTTGCCTAACTGATAGAAGCATCAGGACCCCAAAAACAACACCGGAAGGTGTATTTTTCCCAACACATGGAGGTTACAAGGCCATTCTCTATGCCACATGTGCCAAACCCAATGCCCGCGGGACGAATCTGGCCCCCCAGTTCGTTTCATGTTGCCCTCGCACCTCTCCTGCAGCTGCCGCACCCCCTTGTCTCCGTCCCCACCTTGTCTCCCATACTAAGCTCTAATACCGGTGCCTTAAATTTTTAAACTGAAGCCGGCGTTGTAAACAGGTGCCAGGCTTGACAGGAAGGATGCCGAGGTCCCCAGCAAGGTCCCGGCAGCCTTCCTATGAATCACGGTGCCTGTTTACTGTGCCAGCAGCAAATCTCCTTCCTGTGGATCCACACCACCCACACCCACTCACGGGACCCCTGGTGAGACCGCACAGCCTTCCAAAGACCCCACACAGCCCAGTACAGAGCCCACACAGCCACCTAGGAGTCCGCACAGCCCACCATAGACCTCGTACAGCCACATAAGAGTCTGCACAGCCCACCATAGACCTCGTACAGCCACCTAAGAGTCCGCACAGCCCACCATAGAACCTGCACAGCCATCTGAGAGTCCACACAGCCCACAAGAGAACTTGCACAACCATCTGAGAGTCTGTACAGCCAACCATAGCCCTCGTATAGCCCCCTAAGAGTCCACACAGCCCACCATAGAACCTGCAAGACCACCTGAGAGTCCTCACAGCCCACCATAATAGACCTCGTACAGCCACATGAGAGCTCGCAAAGCCACCTAAGAGTCCGTACAGCCCACTACAGAACAAGCACGGCCACCTGAGAGTCTGCACAGCCCACCATAGACCTCATACAGCCACCTGAGAGCTCGCACAGCCCACAATGGACCCGGGATAGCCCACCAGAGAGTCCACACTGCCCACCATAGCACTTCTACTTTCAGAGCTCGTTATTAAGTTATAACTAAAACCAGCAATAAATGAATGCAGAGGCAATTATTTAATATGCTAAAGAGTAGATACATCTATATAGTCGTACAGATACAACCGGCCCCTTGAGGGCAACCATAACGCTGATGCGGCCCGCGATGAAATTGAGTTTGACGCCCTGCTCTGTGCTAAAACCACCGAGCGGGGTTCTCCTTTAAATGCCGAAAACTCTACTAGGTCTGACTTATTTTTATAGCCCGGACATAATGAATGGCTTTAAGCTCCAGCAATGAAGACTCATTAGCCGACTTGACTCTGGCGTGCGACTTTGGGGCGCCACGCTTTCTCAACGAACCCCATTGACAAGTCGCCGACCAGCAACCAAACAGATGGCCATTTCCTCCCGGGCCCTGGATGGTCGGCCGCGGCTAAAAAGAAGCTTTCTGTTCCCCCGAGTCTTCAGAAGAGTTTAATGCGCATTCTCACTACTTCCAAGGCTGCTTCTTTAATCATAATTAAAGTCAATGAGGGACGCTCTACACAAGTCCTTCGTAAAAGACGGCACACGCGACAACGCGCTGCGGAATACCTTACTGGAACATCACGATTCATTGTAATAAAGCCCAAAATCCACGTAGCAGCTGCATACACAGATGTTATTCTTTCAATGTGTGTTGTGAGTGGTAGGCATGACTCGTGACAGGTCCACTTTATCCCATTGACTTCTGGGATTAAAAAGAGGGGACACCTATCAGCGCCAGTCAGTGTCCAATACAAAACACATTTACATACCCGAGTGAGCTGATTCTCTCCTCTGATGGGAATCTAAGGGGGTTATTCACAAAAGGGTGAAGAGTTTGGAGAAGGCAGGAGGAAGCATTTCGTCAGTCTCCCCTCCCCCAGTGATCAGATTGATGCAGGCAGGAGGAAGCATTTCCTCAGTCTCCTCTCCCCCAGTGATCAGTCAGCTGCAAGCAGGAGGAAGCATTTCCTCAGTCCTCCCTCCCCCCAGTGATCAGTCTGCTGCAAGCAGGAGGAAGCATTTCCTCAGTCTTCCCTCCCCACCGTCTCAAAAGGCGAGAGGCTACAGCAGGCGCTGACCTGTGTCGGACATTTGTGAACACAGCCAAGAACTGCACAGGCACAGGGATTTACATGATTGTGTCATCTCAGAGCGGGGCATCTCAGTCCAGGAAGTAGATGGTGACCCGGTATGATGCCTGATCAAAGATGGCGCCGTCCTTCTGGAGAGGAAAGCCGATGAAGGCATTGTCAGGGTGAGCCCTGTGATCTCTGTGAGAGGTAATAAATACCTGGAAGCGTTACTCTCAATGTGAAAAACTATATCGGTTCATTTTAAAGTTTCGGAAGAAGACGAAGCGGTTAAATGAGCAATAAGAACACTCGATGTCCGGTGATGGAAGGTGGACTGTAGTTGTCCTTTAAGATCTTCTCATTCACATATAAATCTTGAAAAAAAAGGAAAAATAAATCCTCGCGATCTGAGCGCGCGTTGTGACACGTTTCCGTG
The DNA here is from genome assembly GCF_000935625.1 of Nanorana parkeri. Taxonomy (NCBI): domain Eukaryota; kingdom Metazoa; phylum Chordata; class Amphibia; order Anura; family Dicroglossidae; genus Nanorana; species Nanorana parkeri. The sequence continues at coordinate 320,764 of NW_017307414.1, read as the reverse complement.
ACCGCTCGGAGGACGGTGGCTGTGTAAGAGATTTTTCCTCGTCAGTCTGTGACATTGAGTGAAGTTTTCCCCGATTTGGGTCCAGCCATCGCCGTGTTACCCAAATAAACACTTTATAACCATTCGGCCCTCTAACAAGGAGGTCTCAGAGAGGCGGCTGATGTGGAAACATTCGATATGACAGGACCATTATAAGGACCGCATACAGAGCCGGCTATTACCAGTCATTCCCAGCAACAAATTCCTTAACACGGTTCTTCTGACTGAGCAAATACTTAAAGCGCAACTCCGGCCTCCCCTTCAGTCTTCCATCTGACCTCCGTCCTTCCCTTCAGTCTTATATCTGACATCCGTCCTCCCCTTCAATCTTCTATCTGACCCCCGTCCTTCCCTTCAGTCTTCTATCTGACCTCCGTTCTTCCCTTCAGTCTTCCATCTGACCTCCGTCCTCCCCTTCAGTCTTCCATCTAACCTTCATCCTCCCCGAAGAGTTTGGAGAAGGCAGCGCAGGAGCCCTTCAATCTTCTATCTGACCTCCGTCCTTCCCTTCAGTCTTCTATCTGACCTCCGTTCTTCCCTTCAGTCTTCCATCTGACCTTTGTCCTCCCCTTCAGTCTTATATCTGAGCTCCGTCCTCCCCTTCCGTCTTCTATCTGACCTCCGCCCTCTACTTCAGTCTTCTATCTGACCCCCGTCCTTCCCTTCAGTCTTCTATCTGACCTCCGTTCTTCCCTTCAGTCTTCCATCTGACCTCCGTCCTCCCCTTCAGTCTTCCATCTAACCTTCATCCTCCCCTTCAGTCTTATATCTGAGCTCCGTCCTCCCCTTCCGTCTTCTATCTGACCTCCGCCCTCTACTTCAGTCTTCTATCTGACCCCCGTCCTTCCCTTCAGTCTTCTCTTCCCTTCAATCTTCTATCTGACCTCCGTCCTTCCCTTCAGTCTTCTATCTGACCTCCGTTCTTCCCTTCAGTCTTCCATCTGACCTCCGCCCTCTACTTCAGTCTTCTATCTGACCTCCCCCCTTCCCTTCAGTCTTCTATCTGATCTCCGTTCTTCCCTTCAGTCTTCCATCTGACCTCCGTCCTCCCCTTCAGTCTTCCATCTGACCTTCGTCCTCCCCTTCAGTCTTATATCTGAGCTCCGTCCTCCCTTTCAATCTTCTATCTGACCTCCGTCCTTCCCTTCAGTCTTCTATCTGACCTCCGTTCTTCCCTTCAGTCTTCTATCTGACCTCCGTTCTTCCCTTCAGTCTTCCATCTGACCTCCGTCCTCCTGTTCAGTCTTCCATCTGACCTCCGTCCTTCCCTTCAGTCTTCTATCTGACCTCTGTCCTTCCCTTCAGTCTTCCATCTGACCTCCGTTCTTCCCTTCAGTCTTCCATCTGACCTCCGTTCTTCCATCTGACCTCCGTCCTTCCCTTCAGTCTTCCATCTGACCTCCGTCCTTCCCTTCAGTCTTCTATCTGACCTCCGTCCTTCCCTTCAGTCTTCTATCTGACCTCCGCCCTTCCCTTCAGTCTTCTATCTGACCTCCGTCCTTCCCTTCAGTCTTGCACAGTAGTACCGGCTCCTCTCCTGGACTGAAATGGCTTCCTCTGATATCACTGCACACTGGGAGCTTCTCACAATGTGCATTAGAAGCTGCAGCAAGTCAGAGAGAGCCGCGACCCAGGTGGCCGCTATGGGCCCTGGGGCACTGGGGGGCCCGGCCAGGGCGAGCAATAAAGGGGTCCCCCTGATGCCGTGCAGGCCACCTTGGACGCTATGGCATTGCAGGCAGCTGGCTGTCACAGGCGGCTGTGAGGAGGAAAGCGCCACTGTCCAGATTACTGACAACTAACCAGCAGCTTGCAGGGGAGGAGGCCGGGGGCCAGACGCAGCAGCGTAGGAGGAGGCGTGGCCCGGCGGTGGTGGAGGAGGCAGGGCCCGGCGGTGGTGGAGGAGGCAGGGCCCGGTGGCGGTGGAGAAGGTGGGGCTCACCGGCAACCAAGGAAGAGGCCGGGCCCAGCAATGGAGAATGCTGACAGCGGATCGGGGCTGACAGGTAAGAGGTGTGCAGGGGTGTGACCGGCCCACCTGAGACCCTGCAGAGAGTCTATGGTGGGCTCTGCAGGGTCACTCTCAGGTGAGCTGTGTGGGATCTCCGGTGGGCTCTGCAAGGGGCGTAACTAGAAATCACAGGGCACCATACAATTTATTATATGCCCGAACATGTTTTATGGGGCATATAATATTTAATTCATTCGGATTTGGACAAACCGCCGAATCAACGTCATTTTGTTGATTGGCAGGATCGTCCGAATGCGCTCGTCTAATTATTAGGAGCGGGAGAGAACTTATCAAAATCCAATATAGAAATACAGATTTATTTGAGGTTTTCACCATATTATGCCCAATTCAGGCCAGCTCTCGCCTTCCACAAAACAATCTTGGCATCTCTACGTGTGATCTTAGCTATCCGGACCAGAAATAAAAAATACAATCAATGTATCAATGTGAGCACTGCCTACTAAACGACATGATTGTGTCTTCTGTCATACCCGATGTGGGCGGGGCAGTGGAGAAATTAAATCAATAATTATGTAATCATTCAGCTTTTCCTTCGCACTCCCTTTGCAGAATGTTCTTAGAGTCATACTTAAAGCTGAAATCTGGGATGAGCAAATATTGCCCTCATACCAGAGCCCTGTTGGATCTTGGTGAGCTTTGTGTATTTCTTCCAGATCTGTGCAGCAATCCAGTGTGAGACTTGGGGCTTCCTGTCTCCGGTCTTGTCTGGACAAGTCACTGCTGCTCTCTTTCCTTGTGCAGGGTGACTGGTCCTGTCCCCGCCTCCTCCTGTAATACAGACCACTCACTGCTGCTCTCTCCTTGTGCAGGGTGACTGGTCTTGTCTCCGCCCCCTCCTGTAATAAAGACCACTCACTGCTGCTTCTCTCTCCTTGTGCAGGGTGACTGGTCTTGTCTCTGCCCCCTGCTGTACTTTTCTGCAGGCAGCCTGTAGTGGGTGTGACCTCCTGGACTCCTCCCAAAGCTGCAATATTTCCTGCATTAAAGCAGACCTTTACCCCCTTTCACTAAAAATCACCTAAGCATGCAGCTCTGCGTGGCAATATGAAATCATCTTGCATTCAATACTTAAATAAACATATTTTTCTTTTAGTTACAATTATTGTTTTTTTCACTTCCTGGTCCTCTCGGGCATTAGTGATGTATTGTGCCCAAGCAACGGACGGGGGAGGGGGCGGGTACAGCTGGCCCTGCCTCTAGATAGGCAGAGCCAGCTGTCACTCACGCAGCTGGGTGGATCTCGACAGTAATGTCGGGATCCGTCCCGGCCGCGGCGGTCTCAGTATACCGTGAGCTGTAGCCCGCTATATACTGAGCTTTGGGTCACAGGAGGACGCTAGTAAATGTCCTCCCGTGACCCTTAGGAGAACTATAGGGAAATACACTTACCCCATAGTTCTCTTTTAAGTATACAGTGTTATCTGCCTTAGCTGTAATGTTTCCTGTATTAACAATACAATGTTTCTAGTATTATCTATACAATGTTTCCTCCATTAACTATACAAAATTTCTTGCATTATCTATGCGTCGACCAATTGCACTTCTTCCTCGGATATTTCATTAAAAACAATCTTACAGGCAGCATTTTCACCCTCCTGTCTCAGCGGCCCACGGACAGGGCTGCGTTTTTACAATCTCTGAATATTGCGCAGCATTTGATAACAGATTATTGTCTAGATTGAATGGTGAAATGACTTCTTAATAACAAACATCTCCAAGGAAGTGGGTTTACGGTAAATATTAGTATGATTGGTATTGTTGCCTCTACACATGTACAGAGAATGGATTCATCACATGTACAATGGAGGTAATGTAGCATGGATTGTATATAGGAAGGGAGAACAATAGGAGGATTAGACAGCAGCAAGTGATGATGAATACGCGTGAATGGAAGATCTCCTTGTCACATAGCGCCAATGGGCAAAATATATTCTGCTGCTCCTATAAACTCATGTACTGATATTTGTTATCTGTGCAGAAAAAGATTTATTTCCTTTTTGGAAGAATGCATCTTAAAGGCGCATTCACGCCATGTCATATTTAGCTAGTTTTTAACATAATATAATGTTAAAATTTAACACGTTTTATGTACATTTTGCAAGCGTGCCTATTGCATCCTTCGTATATTTTCAAAGGGTTTTTCCGTGCGTTGCCATTGACTATATTGTAATGTGTGTTATTACCCAAACCCACAAATGATAAAGCAAGCAGATTTTTTTTTTTTAATGCAGCGCACCGCCCTCTAAGGCAAAGTGCTGATGTGAAGAGCTTCATAGATTATAGTGGTTTTCATGCACTTTTAGCGAATTTTGATCCTGTGTTGTAGCACACATAAAAGGTGTTGGTGTAAATGGACCCCTAAAGTCTATGTTACCCCAAAAATGAAGTGAATGTATTGGGTTATTCACATACTATTTACTAAATGTGGCCTTTAATGTTTTCATTTTGATTGTAGCTGCAAAATACCTGGTGATCTTGCCGGTTCCCCTCACGTGCTGTTTCAAACTGACCACACCAAGCGGGGAAGCAGATCCGTGGCACATAGCGTGCCTGTAACTCCTGTAGTCAGATTGCTACTGACACCTGATGACACCCCTTCTCCCCGATAACATGCCCCCTCCCTGATAACATGCCCTCTACCTGATGACACCCCTTCTCCCTGATAACATGCCCCCTCCCTGATAATATGCCCCCTCCCTGATGACACCCCTTCTCCCTGATAACATGCCCCCTCCCTGATAACATGCCCTCTCCCTGATGACATGCCCTCTCCCTTATAACATGTCCCCTCCCTGATGACATGCCCCCTCCCTGATGACATGCCCCCTCCCTGATAACATGCCTGCTCTCTGATAACATGCCCCCTCCCTTATAACATGCCCTCTCCCTGATAACATGCCCCCTCCATGATGACATTCCCTCTCCCTTATAACATGCTCTCTCCCTTAAAACATGCCCCCTCCCTGATAACATGCCTGCTCTCTGATAACATGCCCCCTCCCTTATAACATGCCCTCTCCCTGATAACATGCCCCCTCCATGATGACATTCCCTCTCCCTTATAACATGCTCTCTCCCTTAAAACATGCCCCCTCCCTGATAACATGCCTGCTCTCTGATAACATGCCCCCTCCCTTATAACATGCCCTCTCCCTGATAACATGCCCCCTCCATGATGACATTCCCTCTCCCTTATAACATGCTCTCTCCCTTAAAACATGCCCCCTCCCTGATAACATGCCTGCTCTCTGATAACATGCCCCCTCCCTTATAACATGCCCTCTCCCTGATAACATGCCCCCTCCATGATGACATTCCCTCTCCCTTATAACATGCTCTCTCCCTTAAAACATGCCCCCTCCCTGATAACATGCCTGCTCTCTGATAACATGCCCCCTCCCTTATAACATGCCCTCTCCCTGATAACATGCCCCCTCCATGATGACATTCCCTCTCCCTTATAACATGCTCTCTCCCTTAAAACATGCCCCCTCCCTGATAACATGCCTGCTCTCTGATAACATGCTCCCTCTCTAATGACACACCCCCTCCCTGATAACATGCCTGCTCTCTGATAACATGCTCCCTCTCTAATGACACACCCCCTCCCTGATAACATGCCTGCTCTACCCCTCCCTGATGGTACACCCCTCCCTGATGGTACACCCCTCCCTGATGGTACACCCCCTCCCTGATGACATCACCCCTCCCTGATGGTACACCCCCTCCCTGATGACAAGTCCCCTCCCTGATGACAAGCCCCCTTCCTGATGACACGCCCCTGCTTGAGTGACAGTGGCTCTTTCCCTGCCCATGCCAACACATAATGTCCCCATGAATCAGCTGGGCAAATCTAGTCTGGAAAAATGATCCACTTATGTGCAACCTCTGCAGACCTAGCCAAGTTTTCTTGGGACAGTAACTGGTGGCCAGGCATAGATTTCTAGAAGAACACATTGCATGAACCGTCATTGTGTGAGAATTCATGGGGTCTTGGTGATACACTCTTGAGGGGGCAGGTCCAAGAGGCCTTGTACTGACAGGATGTCCTCAGTCTTTCAGGTTCAGTAACACCCAGCATCATTCCGTTTTGTCTCAGCAGAATAAGCACGACAAAATGCCTCACGAAAAAATCCCAATCATTCCTATGGCCCCTGTACACTCCTGAGCGTTTTGTCGCAATAAGCAAATGCCTGTGGCTGGAAAAAGTACGAGCTTGTTTTGGCCTATTACAGTGCGTTTGCCCAATCTACATTAATGAGCTGCAATCAGCTTGCAAAAACGCATGACTTAATGTATGCATGTAAAGCCGCGCAGCAAAAATGCACGTTTCTAGGCACAGAGACGCTGTTGCCTAGGAGTGAATGGAGCCTTAGGGCTCCTGAACACGCCATGCACTTGTGTCTTTTGTTTTTCAGCCATTATATCTGCTCGCTTGTCTGATGCATACATTGGAGTTTTATTCTGCTCTTCTATTCAAAGGAAAGCAGCCGGTGAAATAAATCACAGAATCAGCTGTCAAAAGTTGACCCGTCCAACTTTCATGTCGCTGTCTTGTGGTTATTATTTTGCTACTCAACATGTTGTCTCTGTTGTTGTTTTTCAAACGCTCCATCCTTTAATGTACAGCGAAAGCGCTGTATAAACTCTCCGCTGTGTCTCAAAGTGAAGTTACAATTTGTGCCAAACAATACCAGATATATTATCTTCTACAGAATACACTATTCTTCTTTGAGGGCCTATTTAGACCTGTGCGCATGCGGAGAGGTGCAATTTACTTTGTAGCGTTAGGGAGGTGTTGTCACGGGTCAACATGCAGGGCCGGATTTACTCTCCCTGCCACCCCAAGGCCAGGTTCTGCGATGCCCCCCCCCCTGCGCCGCGCCAACCCCCCCTTCCCATCAATGGAGAATGGCAACCAGATGGCAGGGCGGCGGGGTTAGTTTAAATTTTTTTTACGTTTCTTTTTTTTAAAAAACTTTTTTATAACTTTTTATTTAATTACTTATTATTTTTTTAATTTTTTTTTATAATTAATTACAATTTTGTTAGATTTTTATTTATCTTATTTACTTTTT
>NW_017307414.1:291304-313262 GCF_000935625.1 Nanorana parkeri | reverse complement strand
CACCTAACTTTATTGCTATCACACAGAAGAAAACAATCCCCTGTGTGATAGCAATTGGAGGTGACAGGTTCTCTTTATTGACCCTGTCACCTCCAATACAGGAGTTCTAGCACAGCACTGTGCTGGAACTCCTGTGACAGATGAGAGAGGAAGAGCACAGCACAGCACTGCACAGCTCTCCCCTCTCACTGTCTACACGGAGCAGCAGGGTTACTTTTAACTCTGCCACTCACTGCAGTGAGGAGACGGACTCGGCGGCGGAGGACGGAACCAGAGGAGCGAGGTAAGTGCAGGGGGGAGGGGAGGAGGCTGCAGACTGTTTACATGTGATCTCGGCGACATCGCCGAGTTCACATGTAAACGAACAATCGGCTGCCTCACTCTACATTTAGCCCGGCTTGTACAAAGCAGGACTAAATGTAGAGAGGGCAACTTACCGCCCGATGGCCGGAACTTCCCCACAAGGACACCGCTAACGCCCCTCTGCGCCCTGCCGCCCCGAGGCCGGGCCTCGATGGCCTTGTGGGGAATCCAGGCCTGTCAATGTGCACTTCCTTTGTGTGCTGATGCACGCTATTGGTGCACATTGACGGCCATTTCCATTTTAGAATTTAGGATTTGGAGTGGATAACGTTAACAGCAACTGACCAAAGCTGGTTAATACCTGTTGCTAATGTACCAAAACTGGTTACATGCCTTTTGATGCCTCCCAATGTGCTTAAATCCTGTATGTGTCCAAACTAGCAGCGATTGCTGCAGCTTTTAATGCACATTGTGAGAAGCTCGCAGTGTGCAGTGAAATCAGAGGAAGCAATTTTAGTCCAGGAGAGGAGCTGGGACAATTGTGCAAAACAGAAAGGAAGGCCGGAGAGATTTAATACTCAAGTTTTCAGATCCCTATAGGATCTTACTGGGCTTACCACCGCATAGCTATCCCCTACTACCATTGTAGGTCAATGACATCATAGGAAAGGGGGGTGGGGGGGTTGGGGCAGGGATACGTTCCCTACAGGGGTTGGCGTACTGAGTTCTGTTGGAACATGGGAACAAATGTAGAGTTGCCGTGTCGCACTCCTCACCGGTAAACCCCAGATCAAATGAGGGGGGTGCTCGTAATGAGCGCGGATGGCGCCCCCAGGTAATATTGGTAAATGGATGTCACCAGCACACCAAGAATATTGTAATCCAAAGTGTTAGTTTATTGAAATGTCATGTCATCAGAAATAGCGCTTTCAGGGCCGCGCAGGGTCCCTTTTATCAGGCTCAGCAATGATGAAGGGAATCCCGAAAGCGCTAGTTCTGATGACATGACGTTTCAATAAAGCAACACTTTGGATTACAATATTATTGGTGTGCTGGTGACATCCATTCACCTGTTGGAACATTGGCCTCCCTTTTGGGGGGCTCTGAGCCCTTTGCAAACAAAATAGTGATGTTGTGTGCGGTCCTTGGGACATTTGATTAGCCTAGCAAAGAGAACGCCAGGGTCCTTTCAGTGAATTGGATTTTCCAGTATTCTCTTATCCAGAGGCATAACTAGAAGCATCAGGCCCCACTGCAGGAAACCAGCGTTAGAGGGCAAGCAGAGAGGCAAGTCTCCTCCTGCCCCATCTCAGGGTATATTGAGTGAGCTGGCACTCAGTGGGTAGCGTGCGGTGGTATGAATATCAACCACCGCTGGAGGAAGCTGCAGAGAGTTGGCCTGCAGGGAGCTGTAGTACCGGGAGGCAATATTAGCTCCATGGTGGTTACTGGGGTGGGCCCTCTTCTTCCTTTCTGGATCCCCCAAGTGGTGGAACACCAGAACCCGGTCACACATGCGACCGATGTGACCCTGATAGCGATCTTATCTCTACTAGAGTGCCGATCTGCTTTGCATTGTTCAGATTGATGCTTAAAGTGGATAAATGATAAAACTCTATCCTTTAGTCCAACCATGAGTGCGTTCTCATATATTAAACATATGATTTATAGTGCTGCAGGGGCAGGGCAGCCATCAGGGGGGTACGGCCGATACTCATGTAAGGGGCCCGGGCAGCCTGGGGGGGCCCACTTAGGTCCCTTACATGACCATCGGCCGACGGTGAAGGGCGAGGCCGACAGCGCAGGGCCCCAATCGGTGAGCGGCTTCAAGACAAGCTAGGGCCCCATCAGCGACGCTGATCGTCTGATGTCTGACTGGCCGTGACGTGACGTCACTTCTGACCGGTCCGGCGTCAGACGAGGCCATGTGTGCAGGTGCTAGGAAGGAAGGAAGGAAGGAAAGGAGGGAGGGATGCAGCCATGACCAGCCCACCTGAGACCCCTTCCGAGCCCACCATAGACAGTCTCAGATGGGCTGTGCAGCATCTATGGTGGGCTCTGCTGGGTCACTCTCAGGTGGGTCCTGTGTCCAGCGCATCACTAAGCCCTGTGTCCAGCGGTGCGTGTGGGGCGCTTGGGCTGGCCCCAAAATTTCTGATGGCTGCCCTGGCCAGGGGATGTGTAGAGCGCAGGAGATGCTGAACAAAATACAAATCTTTGGCAGGTAAAGCAGCTCACATCTTTGCATCTTGACTGCAGATTTAGCTGGTTGGCTGGAGCTCAGTTTTAATTGTCTCTTTGCCATTTTCTGACTTTTCCCATAAAAGAATGAAACAAATCGCAGTTATTTATAAGCCAGGCAGATAACAAGGGCTGACACATCTGTGTCTCAACACAGCTTTCAGGATATTTTCATCTGTGTGAAAGCTGAGAACAAAATGAACACACTGTAGCTGTATCCATGGATCTGTAGGCTTCAAACTGCTCGAATGGTCCCTAATGGTCCGTGTATTCACTTCTTCATTTATAATACCTTATTGCCATGGAAGTAATCTGTAATAATAACAGATCTTAGGGATTTAAACTGCTGTAATGTTGCAAGGCTGCCAGTATATATTGAAGTGCTACGTTTATGAACCCATCCACATAGGAGAGACTTTATCAATTTTACTGGATTTAAGGTAAAACTGCGGCCAGATAATGTAAATTCAAATATGTACAAATTATTAACAAACAGTAAATGTTAAACAGGTCACCACTGGCGTCTGTAGCTACAGGCACTGTGGAGAAACTCATCCTTAAAATGTACAACAGAACAGAAACACTTTCACTGTCATTTCAACAGCTCAGCTCATCCTGCCTGCTACCTTTCCCATCAGTGAGAACAGCTCAGCAATCACTGCTCCCCTTCCCATCAGTGACAACAGCTCAGCAATCGCTGCTCCACTTCCCATCAGTGACAACAGCTCAGCAATCACTGCTCCCCTTCCCATCAGTGACAACAGCTCAGCAATCACTGCTCCCCTTCCCATCAGTGACAACAGCTCAGCAATCACTGCTCCCCTTCCCATCAGTGACAACAGCTCAGCAATCGCTGCTCTCCTTCCCATCAGTGACTCAGCAGCTCAGCAAACACTGCTCTCCTTCCCATCAGTGACTCAGCAGCTCAGTTCCCCCTGCTCCTCTTCTCAGCAGTGACTCAGCAGCTCAGTTCCCCCTGCTCCTCTTCCCAGCAGTGACTCAGCAGCTCAGCTCACTCTTTTACCCTTTTCATCCTTGACTCAGCAGCTCTGATCTCCCTGTTCCTAGCAGTGACTCGGCAGCTCAGCTCTCCCTGCTCCCTTTTCAAGCTTCATTCAGCACCTCAGCTCTCCCTGTTTTGCTTCCCAGTCCATGATTCAGCACCTCAACTCGGCCTGGTCTCCTTCCCAGCAGTGGCACAGCAGCTCAGCTCCCCTTGCTCACAGTAGTTACTCGACAGCCTTCTAATCTCTAATGTAATCACAGAATAGGAGCACAGGAAGACGGTAGAGACCAGAGTGCTGAGACCAGACTTCAGCAACATCATTGCCTTTATTGTTTATTTTGAAGATTAAATACTCCACGGTACCTTCAGCTTCAAAGGTCTGTGAGGGATTGTTTTGCAGCTCATTTACTGCTTGTTACAAATATATAAATATCTGATCGTCCGTAGATGAGTCACATTTTTTGTTTAACTGCCTCCGGGCCGGCCGTAGTAAAAAAAACGGCCGGCCGGGAGCTCTCTAGATCTGAGCATACGTGCAAAAAAGACGATTGCGCCCATTACGCCGCACATGTTACATATCGCCGCGAACGTCGGAGTGAGAGCAATAAGTCTAGAGACATCAATCACTGATAACACTAAACTGATGAGCGGTAAAAGCTTTTAAAGTGTCGCCTATGGCCAATTTTGGGTATGGTAGTTTTCTAAAATTTCGCGGGTGCGCGCAATTTTAAAGCTTGACATGTTTGGTGTCTATTTACCCGACGTGACCCCGTCTTTTATATTTTACCAAAAAACTGGGTAATAATAAATGTTTTCTAACATAATGTTAAAAAAAAATGTTTTCCAAAATGTTCTGTAATTTTTCCTAATTATAGTAAAAAATAAAACCCCCAGTGGTGTTTAAATACCACCAAAAGAAAGCTCTATCTGTCCCCAAAAAATGGTATAAAATTCATTTCAGTACAGCGTTGTATGACGGAATAAATGTCAGTCAAAGTACCGCGGCGCTGAACACTGAAAAATGGCCTGGCCAGGAAGGGGGTCTAGACACCTGGTCTTGAAGTGGTTAAAGGGAAACCACATACACAATTGAGTTTTCCTTTATGGATGAAGTGAGCACAGTAGCAGGTTGGGTGTTTGGCTGTGGGTGGGTCCTCACCCTGGAGATCCCTCACTTTGCAAACAGCATGGACAATACAGATTGAGCTTGGGTTTTTATGATAATGATCAGAAAATTGTTCTATATTTAGGAACACTATAAGGGCTTTTGTAGACCAGATTTTGTCAATGTCTGAACTGCTTTTCTCTTTATGCAAGTCAATGGTTTCGTTAAAGCAGCTGGAAGAGGCTTAGTAAAGTTCAGAAAGATATAATATGAAGGTCAGAAGGAGGTTAAGTGCATCTTTTATGGAGCTCATGGAAACTTGGAATCATGTAAAACTGATATCCAGAGCAATGTGGACGTTCATCTACACAAGCCCTTAGGCAAGAGTCATTACTCACAAGTAGCCCCCCTCCAGAAGGAAGGACAGTGTCAGCACCGATTCAGAGATGATTTGAGGATCTACAGCAGAGTGATACACAAAGAAGATACGGTACATTGTTGTTCATAGTTAAGGTATTTGAATACATTTTTAAGATTTATCTCCTGAGTTTAGTGTCACTTTAAAATGTATTTAAAGGCATCCTTACTATTGTGCTGGTGACCATTGTCTACCATACAGATGTGTATGTGAAAAGATGTCATGGGAAGGGGGAATGAGTGGAAATCTTCCAATGTGTAAAATTGAGTGTCGTAACAACTGTCTAAGAGGGGATAGCTCCTCACTTTAGATAGATCTTCACTTACTTCCTGCTGTGTCTCTGGGAAAAGAATTGATTTAAAATCTTGACACAGACAGAAAGAAAAAATCTTTGGAGGTGTGGAAAGAAAGCTCTAGACCTGTGCAGATATTCTCTTTGTGAGTCTCGTGCAACAGTAGTTAAGTGAAGTGATTACGGGTGATCTGGCTAACCCGTAGGCAACGTCACAATCCAAAGGGTCTCCACTAGACTTGTGCGCCGTCAAAAAATTTGTTTCGTTTCGTTTCTGAATATCCGTTATTTCGTAATTCGTGTCCGAAACTCAATCAGGATTTGTACGAAATACGAATTTACGAATTTTCATTAGTTTCGTCACATTTTCGTAACTGTACGAACATTCGTTATGATGAAGTTAAAAAGCAAAAATAACTTTGTTAATATTGGAGTTGATGGTAGTTTTATTATTAGTTCCCGTTTCAACGAAATTCGGATACGAAATTCGTTAACGGAATTTCGTATTTCGGATACATTCGGAAACTACAATTCGGATGCTTCCGAATTTCAGGAAATTTGTACGAATTTCAGGAAATTTGTACGAATTTCAATTCGTAACGAAACGATTCGCACATGTCTAGTCTCCACACAATCCTTGGCCAATGTGTTTCGAGGATCCAAAACACAAAACTTTATCAGGGCTTAATGAGAGAAATTATGTACAGTATGTGGAATACAATCCCTGCAGCTTGGAAGTTGTTTTGTGTTATGAAGGTACTTCCAGGAACTCAAACATGCACATTAGGTTGAAACAATCATGTATGTTTATGGAAGGATGTTTCATAAGACTGGTCTTTTTGGCCCATGCACTGTAGTTTCTTTTTAAGGATTCTAAGAACTGAAATTTGTACATATATATAAAAACACGAGCTGCCAAATTTGTAAATAAAATGTAATTGCTGTATATATTTTTTGGGCTTAAAAATGGAATTTCAGTCAATGGAACGAGGACAACATAAGGAAACCATCAAGACTTTGTTCTGTCGACTTTCTGGCAGAACATTTGCCTTTTCCTAACACATTATAAAAGAAAAAAACAGAGACTGGGAGCTTCAAAAACAATTTCCATTGTTTTCCAGTGTCCAAACTCAATTCATCTGAGTCAATGACACCATAGTAAACCATCTCAGGAATGGCACTGCAGGCACCTGCTCCTTCAGCTAGAAAGTTGGTGCACGCCTCACCAAAACTATTTGCTTATCTACGGTACGTGGTGATGGCCTCAGGGGGCGGTGGTTTCTAAGGATCTCATGGGCTTTTCATGGAACCTCTGGGTTATGGAAGTTCCTAACTATCCTGGACTTGTTCTTCTGCTACAAATGCTGACCCTAATCCTTGAGCTAACCCTATGGATAAGCCTAATCCTAGAGCTAACCCTAAGAATATACCTAATCCTAGAGCTAACCCTAAGTATATACCTAATCCTAGAGCTAACCCTAATTAAAAACCAAATCCCAGAGCTATAATCACTTATGATAACTCTAATCCTAGAACTAACCCTAAAGATAAACCTAACCCCAGATCTTAACCTAATGATAAACCTAAGCTAACCAGGAAAACCTAATCCTAGAGCTAAACCTAAGGATAACCCTCATCCTAGTGCTAACCCTAATGATAAACCTAATCCTGGAGCACTTGCTCCTTCAGCTAGAAAGTTGGTGCATGCCCCACCCCCACTACTGGCTTATCTATGGTACGTGGTGGTGGCCTCGGGGGTTGATCATAAAAATTGTAAGCCAGAAATGGGAAAGGCTGAGTGCCAGCTTTGTTAAAGTCAGTATTTGCATGTAAGGCTGACAGTTTGTGGGAAGTTCTGACTAATAGAGATGAGTTTAATTGGGATCTTTTACATTGAGACCATTTTAGTGGTTTTTGGTGGTTTCTAAGGGTCTCATGGGCTTTTAATGCATCCTCTGGGTTATGGAAGCCCCTAACTATCCTGGACATGTTCTTCTGCTACAGATGCTGACCCTAATCCTAGATCTAACCCTAAGAATAAGCCTAATCCTAGAGCTAACACTAAGAATAAGCCTAATCCTGGAGCTAACCCCTTATGATCAATCTAATCCTAAAGCTAGCCCTAATGATAAACCTAGTGCTAACTCTAAGTAAAAGCCTAATCCTAAATTAAACTCTACTGATAATCCTAATCCTAGAGCTAACCATAATGATAAATCTAATGCTAGAACACACCCTAAGTATAAACTTAATCCTAGCGCTAACCCTAATTATAAACCAAATCCCAGAGCTATAATCCCTTATATAAACCTAATCCTAGTGCTAACCCTTCACGATAAACCTAATCCCAGAGCTAACCCTAATGATAAACCTAGTCCTAGAGCTAACTCTAACGATAAACCTAGTCCTAGAGCTAACTCTAAATAAAAGCCTAGTCCTAGATTAAACCCTACTGATAATCCTAGAGCTAACCGTAATGATAAACCTAATCCTAGTGCTAACTCTAATAATAGACCTAATCCAAGTGCTAACCCTAATGATAAACCTAATGATAATGATAAATCTAATCCTAGAACTAACCCTAAAGATAAACCTAATCATAGAGCTAACCCTAATGATAAATCTAATGCTACAGCTAATCCTAACAACAAACCTAATCCTAGAGCTAACTCTAATTATACGCCTTAACCTAATCCTGGAGCACTTGCTCCTTCAGCTAGAAAGTTGGTGCATGCCCCACCCCCACTACTGGCTTATCTATGGTACGTGGTGGTGGCCTCGGGGGTTGATCATAAAAATTGTAAGCCAGAAATGGGAAAGGCTGAGTGCCAGCTTTGTTAAAGTCAGTATTTGCATGTAAGGCTGACAGTTTGTGGGAAGTTCTGACTAATAGAGATGAGTTTAATTGGGATCTTTTACATTGAGACCATTTTAGTGGTTTTTGGTGGTTTCTAAGGGTCTCATGGGCTTTTAATGCATCCTCTGGGTTATGGAAGCCCCTAACTATCCTGGACATGTTCTTCTGCTACAGATGCTGACCCTAATCCTAGATCTAACCCTAAGAATAAGCCTAATCCTAGAGCTAACACTAAGAATAAGCCTAATCCTGGAGCTAACCCCTTATGATCAATCTAATCCTAAAGCTAGCCCTAATGATAAACCTAGTGCTAACTCTAAGTAAAAGCCTAATCCTAAATTAAACTCTACTGATAATCCTAATCCTAGAGCTAACCATAATGATAAATCTAATGCTAGAACACACCCTAAGTATAAACTTAATCCTAGCGCTAACCCTAATTATAAACCAAATCCCAGAGCTATAATCCCTTATGATAAACCTAATCCTAGTGCTAACCCTTCACGATAAACCTAATCCTAGTGCTAACCCTTCACGATAAACCTAATCCTAGTGCTAACCCTTCACGATAAACCTAATCCCAGAGCTAACCCTAATGATAAACCTAGTCCTAGAGCTAACTCTAACGATAAACCTAGTCCTAGAGCTAACTCTAAATAAAAGCCTAGTCCTAGATTAAACCCTACTGATAATCCTAGAGCTAACCGTAATGATAAACCTAATCCTAGTGCTAACTCTAATAATAGACCTAATCCAAGTGCTAACCCTAATGATAAACCTAATGATAATGATAAATCTAATCCTAGAACTAACCCTAAAGATAAACCTAATCATAGAGCTAACCCTAATGATAAATCTAATGCTACAGCTAATCCTAACAACAAACCTAATCCTAGAGCTAACTCTAATTATACGCCTTATAGTAGTGTTAACCATAACTATAAGCCTAATCGTAGAGCTAACAATGATAAACCTAATCCTAGCACTATCCTAACGAGAAACCGAATCCCTGAGCTAACCCTAATGATAAATAAACCAAATCCCTAATGATAAGCCTAATCCTGGAGCTAACCCTTCACGATAAACCTAATCCTAGAGCTAACCCTTCACGATAAACCTAATCCTAGAGCTAACCCTAATGATAAATCTAATCCTAGCACTATCCCTAAGTAAAACCTAACTCTAATGATAAACCTAATCCTAGAGCTAACCCTAATGAGGCTAATCCTAAAACTAACCCTAACAAAAAAAACAAATCTTTTGTATAAAATAAATGACATTTGACAAATGGTTGTCAGCACTGTCATGGTGATCACATGAGTTGCTTTATGAAGAAAGCTTTTAAAGCAACTGGGTGTAACAAAGCTCTGTTGAGAAACAAAGCCATGCGCCACAACCCCGGGTCATCACATCCTGGGGTATTGTACACTCCTGGCTTTAAAGGGGAACTTTCTAAAGTTACTTTTGCCTTAAAGTGCTGCACGGTGAAATTAGAGGCTCATCTAGATTACATTTTGGCAAATACGAATTCAGTAATTTTGCCTAGAAATTAAGTTTGACAAAATTGTCCACTCACCCCTGTTATCAACCTAGTGTTCGACAAAATATTTTTTATCAAAGTGATGGCAAGTTTGATGCAGTTTGTTTCAAGGTATTTGGTCCATAGACCCCATTATTGGGAATCTTTTTAGGCTGTTCTTTGTATTAAATGATTGTTTGTACAGATAACATTTCTTAAAACAATCGTCTGCTGACAGTGTAGGGATCAGGGATTGTTTCTGTGCCCAGCATGCTGCATTTTTGTTTGTGTGCATTGAATATATCAAATCGACACAAAATCTACACCAGCCTGAGTCCTGTAATGGTTGCAGCCGATAGAATCTAAGATAACAGTGACATTGGTCATTGTGGTATGGTACTAGGGTGGCTCCTGCTGACAGGCAAGCAGGAATTCGCTCCTTCATTCGTTACGAAATACGAAATAACGGATATTCCGAAACGGAACGAAACGAAACAAATTTTTTGACGGCGCACAAGTCTACTTTCCAGCAGTGACACAGCAGCTCACCCTGCTCCCTTTCCCAGAGGTGACTCAGCAACTCAGCTCTTCCTGCTCCCCTTTCCAGCAGTGACTCAGCAACTTAGATCTCCCTGCTCCCCATCCCAGCAGTGACTCAGCAGCTCAGCTCAACCTGTTTTCCTTCCCAAAAGTGACTCAGCAGGTCAGCTCTCCCTGCTCCCCATCCCAGCAGTGACTCAGCAGCTCAGCTCAACCTGCTCCCCTTCCCAGCAGTGACTCAGCAGCAGTTCAGCTCACCTTCCCAGCAGTGACGACTCAGCACCTCAGTTCCCCCCTGTGCAACCCCCCCCCCTGTGGTACCTTTGTATACTTACAAGTCTTTTTTGAAAGTAAAATGTTATTCTTTAAACAGGACCTTAACTGTGACAGCTGTGCCCACAAAAGGCATGCAGACTAGTCCCTAATATTGCATGTGGGCTCCCTTCAGTTGATCTTTCCCCCATTACTTATTTACCATGCCTTGTTCTGCACTGTATGTACGGCACTGTGTGAAGACAGTCATCTTGCTAGAGGCCTCCCCCATGTCAGAGTTTCCCCCTGGTGACTAGTGATCTGGGGACTGATGGGGCAATATTCAAGAAGCAAAAGCAGAATTAAAGCAGAAGAATGGAGATACTTCCACCGCAGGTCCTCAGGTACAGCTTCATCTCCAGCAAGGAGAACAGAGAGCAGCACAATAGTGACATCACCTAATCTCACACTAAAACTGGGGAGACTAGCAATCGGAGGCAGCAGTGCCTTAGATCTCACCCTGCAGATATACAGCTATGAGACTCCAGGCATAGGAAGTGCACTGCCATTTTTTAGGAATTCAAGAGAAAATTGGACTTCTGGGTGCTGATTAAAGGAGAACTAAGGGGAGTGAAAATCACTCATCCTCCTAGTTCGGGCCAGACCTGTGACACTTAAACTGTCACAGGTCGGCTCAATAGATCGGG
The DNA here is from genome assembly GCF_000935625.1 of Nanorana parkeri. Taxonomy (NCBI): domain Eukaryota; kingdom Metazoa; phylum Chordata; class Amphibia; order Anura; family Dicroglossidae; genus Nanorana; species Nanorana parkeri. The sequence continues at coordinate 302,022 of NW_017307414.1, read as the reverse complement.
AAGGGAGAGAACACATACCGTCGCTCGCTCACTTCTCGATCTTGTGCCTGCAGAGAGACGTGACTGTCACTCAGGGCTCCCTGCAGGGATTCCCCCCCTGTCTAGATAGGCAGAGCCAGCTGTCAATCACGCAGCTGGGTGGATCTCGACAGCAATGTCGGGATCCGTCCCGGCTGCGGCGGTCTCAGTATACCGCGTGCTGTAGCTCCCTATATACTGAGCTTTGGGTGACGGGAAGACGCTAGTTTATGTCCTCCCGTTACCCTGAGGAGAACTATGGGGAAAAACACTTACGCCATAGTTCTCTTTTAATAATAAGTAATATTATTAAAGTAGACCTAAATTACCGTGTAAAACCTTCAATGAATATTAATTGATCATTCAATAAAGATCTAGATAGGCAGAGCCAGCTGTCACTCACGTAGCTGGGTGGATCCCGGCACAATTGTCGGGATCCGTCCCGGCTGCGGCGTCTCAGTATACCGTGAGCTGTAGCTCTAGCGTCCTCCCGTTACCCTTTGGGGAAAAGCACTGACCCCATAGTTCTCCTTTAAGCAGAACATTTGTAGCTGTCCTCTATGAGATAGCGCATCTTCCGTTTATGAGTTCAGGTCCACTTTAACCAGGAAAATGAACTTCCTTGGCACCCAGCAAGTCTTCAGTCACCAGTTGCCGGTAGTTCAGCTGGAGACAATCACAGTACATTTTGAACTTCCGGCTCTTTTCCTGTGCCTCGCTGCCTCTCCTGCAGATATATTACAAATGTAAACTTTAATGTGTATTATTTCTGATCCCGCTCAATATTAAGCAGCAATCCTCGTCACTGCCCAAGAACAGTTTATCCTTTTAATGTAACTGATATCAATCTTGATAAAATATCATGAATAAATGGCAGGTGAGAAGGAAGCCAAGCATGACCGACGTGATTTGTGTCTTATGAAAGATTTTTAATTGCCTGGAATCTTTTTTTTCTTTCTTAACGGCCTCGTAGCTTTCCAAAGTTTCCGACAGGCCCCTCAAAATGTGAGATCATTTCATATTGCGAAAATTGTTTATCATCAACGTCAAGTTGCTTGAGGCCACTGAAGCGGCAGGCTGAGCACGACAGATCGTTTCATATACCAGTGAACTCCAACTCTCTATGGTGGATTGTAGACATGTGTGATTCGTTTCATTCCGAATCAAGATTCACACAAATTTTCAGAAATTCGGACATTCGGACACCTCCGAATTTCCAAATCCTAATGCATCCAAATGCGTTCGATCCGAATATCTGTTTCGGAATCAAAAACTAAACTGAATGGGACATGTGACTTTTCTGGCCAATCAGATGTTTTTTCGGTTTAATGCATCCGAATGGGTCTGAATATGAATTTTCGGCAATATGGGAGCCTTCTACAGTATACTGTATACATATAATGCCATTCGGGTCTAGGAGCCACATACATATATTACTGAAGCTGAGGCTCCCAGACCCGAATGGCATTCGAGAGCTCCAGAAAATAATTTGGTTCGGTTCGGATATTTCGTTATTTGGGTATTCGGGAGCTCCCGAATGCCATACGGGTCTGGGAGCCATATACATATTTTACTAAAGATGAGGCTCCCAGACCCGAATGTCATTCAGGAGCTCCAGAATGCAATTCGAAAAATTCAGATCCCGAATGCCATTCGGGCCTAGGAGCCTCAGCTTTAGTATTATATGTATATACTGTATATGGCTCTATAACTTCTATATTTGTATAGCAGTGGTGTATTTAGCTGTTTAAGCTTTAAAACACTAAGCAATACATGTAACAAGGGCCCCTTCTCATATGAACAGTAACTCAACTGTATACAGTATTTCTATTGGAAAAGACAGAATGCATTGAATATGCCAGTGAATTGCCGTAGACCACGCCGGTCCAGTTAGAATGCAGTCCCAGAGAATATCATGTATGGGCCTTGCCTGCATAATGCAGCTCATTTGCTGGTCATGTGCATTAACTCAAGTAAGGGTGACATTGTGATCACATCGCCCCAGTACATAGCATCATGGGGACTGAGGTCCTAGATGCGGGACTGCCCTGGGATATTTGGTATCTATGTAATCCCTGTCAATCCTGCCATGAAGGCCCTGGTTCAGACACTTCCTCTTATAGGGTGACGACTGTCTTCCAGTTGTGTTCCTGTGTTGTCATCCTTAGGGTTTGTTTGCCTGATGAAGGGACCAAACGGGTTCCGAAACGTCGCCATGTTGTGACACCACAGAGGTCAATAAAATATTGTCTGAGCTTGAGCTGGAGTGCATCCGAGGTCACTTGGCACCCACCCGATACTTGAGGGTATTATCCGGTCAGGTGCGCGATGGTTTTTTTTTGATTATTGTGTTGCGATATATCTTATTGGATTTTTTCAGACACACATAGATTTGCAATAGAGACAGAGGTTTTGTTTGTTTGTTGATAGAGAGCTGGGTTCACACAATGGAAGGTGCCATCTAAACAGACCAAACTGTTTTTTCACAATGGTTTGGCTTGTCCTGTATTGTTTCCCTATTATTCGTATCACAATGGGATGGTGATATGGGTCAGTCTTGCGTAAACAGTCACACCTAGCCTGGTCAAGACTCAAATCAAATACTGATGGCAATGTATGATACAACGCTGCCACCTAGAGGTGGGAAAGTGAAATGCATGGTATTTCATTTTCCTAAAAGTGAAAGGGGCGGAGCTTCCAAGTGTGAGGCCAGTTTCTCTCAATAAAAAGCCAGTAGCTGAAAGGTTGGGGGCACTTCACAAGACGAGGGCTTCACAGGAGGGGGACGGTACGAGGGGGCTTCACAAGACGAGAGGACTTGCTTCAAGACCAGGACATCACTCTGAGACAAAGGATTTAGCAGAGACTGCAGCGAGAAGCCATTTTCCTAGGCCAAGAAGTCCTGTTCATCACAGAATTTGTGGAGCCTGCAGCCTGAGCTAAGTACATTTTTCAGTGTTTCCCCTCCTAGAAATCATACATGTACTAGAAGATAGTGTAGTGGGTACGTGTGAATGTTTGTAGCAGCCTATATGTCTTGTTTATGTATTTGTTTTTTTCCTGTAAGTTTGTACACGCAGCATTTTCGCCAAGTAAAGTACTTTTAAATGCTGCTGGGTCAGTTTCCTTGAAGCTTTACTGCAAGAACAGACAACAAATAGAAATGAAAGTTTTGCCAAGCTTTACAGCTGGGCTTAGGGTTGCCACCTTTTCTTCAAACTAAACCGAACACTGTAGCGACGTGCAGACATTTTTTTGGGGAGAATGAGTCATGGCTTATTCATATGTAAATAGCGCCGCCCATTCATATGCAAATATCACAGTTGAGACAATTCAGTGGGGGGCCAGTAGCTCCTATTGTACTTTTGGTTGCCCCTGTCTGCCTGACATCTTGTGTCCGGGTTTCGCTGCCATGAAACCCGGACACAGCATTCAAGACCCGGACTGTTCGGGTGAATCCTGGACAGGTGGCAACCCTAGCTGGGCTCATCCTTTTGATAAGCTTTACATCTCTGGGATTTGTAGTCCAGAGCATTACAATTATTGACCTGTGTTGTCATCCTGTCCCTGGTGGAGATAACAAGCGGCTTTGCCGACACACATTAACCAGCCGTGGTCGTTTTCACCTTCAGGAAGCCGATCAAGAGCAATGTTGCCCAGCCAATGCTGGAGCAAGTAAAAACAAAAGTAGAAGAGGAAGCGCCACAACCAGGCACAAACCTGGGAAAGGGTAGAGTTGGCCAACTCATCTGGGACTTCTACCCTTTCCCAGGTTAGTGCCTGGTTGTGGCGCTTCCTCTTCTACTTTTGTTTTCTCTGCCACATAAGTCGGACACCCTGGTCAGCACTAACAGAAAGCAGCATGCCAATCCACGTCACCTTTGCCCCCACATTTTCCACCCGCCCCTTTCTCTCCCCCAGGAGAGTGCTGTATTACTTGACTGCTCCTCTAACGTTTTAATGCTGGAGCAAGTGCATGTAGAAAGGAAGTAACTGAAAGCGACTGCAGGAGCTCAGCAGCACTGACATATGGAACGGGAGAAAAAGAGGTGAAAAAAGTATTTTATGAAAACAAAAAGTCAAAGTAAAAACAAAGTCAGAAGTGCTTTAGACAAATACATGTTATCTACTTTGGAACACACTGGAAATAACATACGGGTGGCGACTGATAAAGGTGAATTACAGGTTATTTACAATTTCCAGAGCCAAGAAGAGACAGGAAGAAAAATGCGGTTGTATCATTACATCCATCCATATCATTATATCAACATGTTGTCACTCTCCCATGACTCCGGTATAACATGCATCGCGCGGCTCCGCATGTCTTCTCTACTAAAGCTAAATGAGAATTGAAATGTTGACAAAACATTGCCAACCTGCAAACCTTCCGAGCTAAGAGGAGCAAATCGCTTGTGTCACCCCGGTGACAGGACAAAGCTAAGCATAACTAACCGATATATACCTAAAATATACCTAACTAACCTACAGAATGCAAGGATATATTTTCATATGTAAAGGTTAGTTATTATAATTATTCTAATAATTATTAACATTTTTATTATTTTATAGAATGTAAGTTTCGTTTCGAATTTCTTTAAATTTGGACATTGCCATCTGAATTGCCAAATTCTAATTTATCTGAACTTCAGATACATTAGAACTTCCAAATTCGAATGTATCCGACATTTTTGGATGCATCCGAATTTGAAAGAATCCAAATTTCTTTTGCTCATTTAGTCCGAATTTTCAAATATCAATTTCTAATGACACGTACGGACTAAGATGACCAGTACGGAATAAGATGAAGTACTGACTAAAATGACCAGCAGGGGCTAAGAGGACCAGTATGGACTAAGATGACCAGTACGGACAAAGAAGATCAGTACGGACAAAGAGGACCAATACGGACAAAGAGGATCAGTGCAGACTAGGATGACCATTACGAACTAAGATGACCAGTACGGACTAAGATGACCAGCACAGACAAAGATGACTAGAACAGACTAAGAGGACCAGTACAGTTGAATTGATTCAAAATGAAAACGAAAAATTCCAATCGATATGAACCAAAAAAAAACAACAAAATTTGGATCGATATGAACGGAAATGGAAAAATTTGAATTGATCTGAATTCCAAATAACAAACCGAATCGAATTTTGGGTCCGAAATATATAGAAAAAAACATTTTTGAATCGATCCGAAACTAAACCAAATGATTTTTTTGAGGCTTTCCATGTCTACTATTCTATATATCTTATATACCAAAAATATATCCTTGCATTGTGTATAGAAAGATCTCACATTTCAGCAAACATGAAAGGAAGTGAAAGTATATTTATGGCCACAACGTTTTCATTTTTATGCTTGGATTGAGTGGGGGAGGGTTGTGGTGGTCATACCCGGAGCAGTTATCTATACCATCGTATTTTCTATTGAACTGCCAACTAGGAGAAAAGTTACAATTGGATGATTTATTAACCAACAAGGCAAAAATAAAATCGCAAGATGCGATTGATCCATATAATCAAAATCGATTGAAAACAAGATCGGAAGTAACTGTTTAGGCCCCAATTTTACGCGATTATTGTTCAAATAAACAAAATTTGCACAAAATGATCCTTCGAGGTCACACGTGTGCGGCATTGCTGTCTTTCATGCGTTCAGATTTTCCACCTAGACCAATCATAATAATGGCATCGATCAGGTTCGATCCACAGTGAAGAATTACCCAGTATATTCGCCGAATGTGTTGACACGGTTGCGTCAGGGACGTGCTGTCAGGGGAGGCGGAGCCTCACCTAGAATTATGGAAGAAAAAGCTGTCAGCTTCAAGTCTGAAGCTGACAGCTTTTTCTCCATTCAGATCGGCTTCTATTAGGTTACAGAGCAGGGAAATCCTCCCCGCAGTGTAACCTGTCATGGACGGAGCACTGCCTGCGGTGCTGCATCCGGCTTTTGACAGGTAGTTAGGTTACACAGCAGCGGGCTTCCCCACTGCTTGTGTAACCTAACTATTGAAGCCAGAGCTGTCACAGCCTCTACCCTTTGTTAGAGGCGTGAGCTCTGTGGATGGCTTGGACCAATGGCAAAGCGCCATTGCTCCAAGCTGTCCAATCAAAAAAAAAAAGGAAAACCCACTGAGGCCATCGATCTCGATGCCTCAGCAGTGACGAGCAAGTGAGGGACAGGGAGGCTCCTCCCTGTCTCCTTCTTTCCTCCTTTAAACTAGCTTGGGGGTGGGACTTCATCTGTCAGGGGGGCGGGACTTCATCCGGCAGGGGGCTGGGTGGGACGTGCTGGGGAATGCCTCACCCGGAACAAGAGGTACCGCGCGTCACTGCATTGCGTACATTGCAGTAGGTTCTTTGTGTAGACGTCTATGACTCTGCAGTGTTGGCTTGCGTGCCTGCTCTCCGTGTTTTGTTGAGTGAGAAAGTGAAGTCACTCGTAACACAAGAGGAACGGTCCGGTGACAATGAAAGGGACGTCTCTAATTGGACAGGAAACAAAAGAAGTGACAACACTACAGAGAAAAGAAGTGAAAACAAACTTTCACTAGACAGCAAGCGGCTTCGCTTATTGACTAATGGACGGCTGAGCTGTGTCAGACCTCCGAAAGAAAGGCCGGATGTGTCAGCCAGGCCGCGTTTATGAAGATCATCCCTTTTTATGCGAGATTTTTCCATCAGGCAACAATGGGGTTAATTATAGTAGCAGCAGTTAAAGCCTTATTGAACTTTTCTATTTAAATAATAATAATAATTTAAATACATTCCACTTGCATCATAGCAAAAGGTGTTCGATGCAGGGATGCACAGATACCAGCAGAGATAATGTAGGTGGCATCCATCTAAATGGTCCCCGTGTGATATGCCCCCAAGTTGGAAGGGGGGGCGCTCGCTCATCCTCCCCTTTCTGGCCCTGCCAGGCCTGTGCTAGGATCAAGGGTCTGGTATGGAATTTTAGGGGGGGCCCCATGTTTTCTTCATCCCATTTTGGGGGTAGGGGCTCCTCTTTAAAATTCCAACCAAACCTTAAGGGCCTGGTATGACTTTAAGGGGGAACCCCACACACTTTTTTTTTTTACATGGGGTCCCTCCTCAATATTCCTACCAGACCTTAAGGGTCTGGTAATGTTTGGGAGGGGGAACCGCACTTTTTTTCTTTACAGGTTCTATACATCGTACAGATTTGCCACTTTACAGGCAGTTTAAGGGGACACCCCAGACACGATATTTAAAGGAATTTTTCATCTTTATTGTTACCCTTTAAGTGATGATAAAATCACTGCTCCTTTAAAAACTGTATTTTTTTTCCCATTGATTCCTGTCCCTCAGGGCAGTACCCGGATCCCCATACACTTTTTATGACCAATAACATGAGCATTTAAACAATAACTCATCCGAAACTAACGAAAGTTCGGATTTCGTCCAAATCCGAAACCCGAACCGAATTGAATTTCGGATCCGAATCCGGAAATAACGAAATATCTGAACTGAAACAAATGTTTCCACAGCTTACATATCTACTAATGACCCGCGTTGTGGTGCGCAAGGTCTCAGAGGCACTACATGCATTCTTGTGTCAAAATCCTTGTAATGTGAACAGTATTTTTTTTCTCTAGCAGTTTACTTTTTACCGTCACTGATCGCAGCGCCCAGACTGTGACTGGTTATGGGCTGTCACTAAATCCGAAATCTACTAAGAGACGTGCCCCGATATTGCCACGAATTGTTATGACAGAAATAGAATTTTATGGAAAGTATCAAAGAACATTCCCTGGATGCAAATAGCGTAATGGAACTCCTGAAAGTCGGGGATTTCCAGAGCGAGAGATAAAGTGGAAGTTTGCACAGTGACCCAGACGCGGATAACGCTTGCCACTCATTGGTGGAGGGTCTGAACGCCGAAGGTTGACGCTGCCTTTTAGGGATGAAGGATCGATGGATGGGAAAGGGTGATGACAACATCGACAGTCCAGATGAAGAATTCTGATTTCCGAATCACTTTTTGTGACTTGTAACTAAACGCTCTCATGGAATGGAAATGAAGGTGTTTATAAAGTTTATTATCAGTAAGGTGACAGCACACTCGGCACTTTTCTGGTCATTGCTACCAGTAACTCTTGGCTGGAGTTCCCTCTTAGTATCCTATAAGCAGATCTGCTGTCCTACCGACCTCAAGCATCCCTCCAAACCGATGGGTGGAGGACAGGAAGACGCGGTGAAATGGAACCCCCATTCTTCAAATAAACCAGAACACGGGGCTGGAAGTGTGATCTGCCAATGTTTACATACAGTACATTTATAGAATCCACGGATACTATCATGTGTAACAGGTGCAGGCGGCCTGTATATAGGCGTACAAGACCTCCGAGAACTGCATATGTATCCATTGTTGGAGCAGACCAAAGGATAATCTATTCTCTCTCTCTCTCTATCATTTATCTATCCATCTTCTCTCTCTCTCTCTCTCTCCCTCTCTCATTTATCTATCCATCTTCTCTCTCTCTCTATATATATCATTTATCTATCCATCTTCTCTCTCTCTCTCTCTCTCTCCCTCTCTCATTTATCTATCCATCTTCTCTCTCTCTCTATATATATCATTTATCTATCCATCTTCTCTCTCTCTCTCTCTCTCTCCCTCTCTCATTTATCTATCCATCTTCTCTCTCTCTCTATATATATCATTTATCTATCCATCTTCTCTCTCTCTCTCTCTCTCTCTCTCTCTCTCTCTCTCTCTCTCTCTCTCTCTCTATCTATCTATGATCTATCTATCTGTCTCTCTATCTCTCTATCTATCTATCTATCTATCTATCTATCTATCTATCTATCTATCTATCTATCTATCTATCTATCTATCTTAGGGTTGCCACCTTTTCTTCAAGCGAAACCCGAACACTCTAGCGACACACGGACATTTTTTTGGGGAGAATGAGTGGTGGCTTATTCATATGTAAATAGCGCCACCCATTCGTATGTAAATATCACAGTTGAGACTATTTTCAGTGGGGGGCCAGCAGCCCCGATCTTAATTTTGGTTACACCTGTCTGCCTGCCTGATATCTTGTGCCTGGGTTTCTGCTGCCATGAAACCCGGACACAACATTCTATCTATCTATCTATCTATCTATCTATCTATCTATCTATCTATCTATCTATGATCTATCTATCTATCCGTCTGTCCGTCTGTCTGTCTGTCTCTCTCTATCTATCTACACTCAGATAAGAGTAAAAATTGCTCAAGTGCACGCAAAGCAAGTAGCTACCAATGGTCTCATGGAAGAGACACTCAGGGAACTCCTACTGAAGTTTACAAGACCACTGAGAGCCTCTTTCACTGGAACATATCTATCTATCTATCTATCTATCTATCTATCTATCTATCTATCTATCTATCTATCTATCTATCTATCTATCTATCGTTGCTGCCATTGATCCTCTTCCTGCACCCCTCATCTTTTCACATACAGTAGTTAGGTATCTGGGACCAGTATTGATCGGGGTGCATTGGCCAGGAGAAGGAATCAGATGGACCTGACAGACCTTCTCTCAGCTCTGTCCTTCCCCCACAGTGCCATCTTGCCTTTCCAGGCTCTCAGCTTTTAGAATGGTGACGCAGTCCTGTCACTGCTCTTGTCAGACTATAGCGGCAAAGGCAGAGGCCAGAAGACCCGTGGGAAGATTAGCCGGAGTCACCAGAATAAATCAGTACAGTTTCTATCTATCTATCTATCTATCTATCTATCTATCTATCTATCTATCTATCTATCTATCTATCTATCTATCTGTCTGTCTGTTTCTAATTATTTAGATATTTTTGATTGGACTTTATGGGTAGAGTTTGACTTGGATTTTTTAATTGTTAGCCAATAAAAGCACATTGACAATGTTTTGTAGAACATTCTACATCCATAGAACATGGATACATATTGATGTTTAGGTTAAGCAGATCACATCCAGTCACTGTGTATATTTAATAGCAGTAAAGATGCAATAGCTTCCCTTTAGGAGCCGCTCTGCGTTCAACAAAGAGAGCCCCGGATCAATGAGCTCATTTTAATTCTGGAAATTTGAAGCAATGCGTCGGGAGGCTAAATATATCTTGTGGCCACTAATGAAGCCTCCGTCGATCGGAGCTCCGCCGAGCGTTAGTAAAATACACAGAGAATTCCGCCTGTGTGATGAAAATAAACTCTCCAAACTTCGTGTTCTGCGCGAAGGAGTGAAAGAGGAAAAAATAATTCATGTACGGGCCGCGGGTACAACGGCGGATTATGTTGATCTCCAGTAATCTGAGCCGAGCGCTGAAACTTTCTAGAGAAACAGCGGTGATCTATAAACTAATAACATATCAGTGTATATTTAAGGAGCGAGCCTTGATTAGTTCAAAGAATGTTATTAGCCGGAATATTGTGCGCCCCGACTCCGCACCAAAATATGCCAAGAATGCTATTAACGGGTCTGCAGTTAATTAGTTGAATCGGATTCATGTACTGGCAAGTTTGCACATTATTATGTAATTGAGTAGAAACATGTGTGTGATATGCTGGTAACAGGCTAAGATGTGGAAACTGATGATGGAGCAAAACGTTCCACCGCCGGCACTGAGGGGATCCAGTGTGTAAGTATGATCTCCACCCAATAGAGGGATACCAAAAACCGGGGGGGGGGGGGGGGGGGGGCGAATAGGT
>NW_017307414.1:283793-290192 GCF_000935625.1 Nanorana parkeri | reverse complement strand
GAGAGAGAGAGAGAGAGACTGACAAGATAGATAGATAGATAGATAGATAGATAGATAGATAGATAGATAGATAGATAGATAGATAGATAGATAGATAGATAGATAAATGAGAGAGAGAGAGAGAGACTGACAAGATAGATAGATAGATAGATAGATAGATAGATAGATAGATAGATAGATAGATAGATAGATAGATAGATAGATAGATAGATAGACAAGATGGATAGATAAATGAGAGATAGATAGATAGATAGATAGATAGATAGATAGATAGATAGATAGATAGATAGATAGATAGATAGATAGACAAGATGGATAGATAAATGAGAGAGAGATAGATAGATAGATAGATAGATAGATAGATAGATAGATAGATAGATAGATAGATAGATAGATAGATGGATAGATAAATGAGAGAGATAGATAGATAGATAGATAGATAGATAGATAGATAGATAGATAGATAGATAGATAGATAAATTATAGATAGATAGATAGATAGATAGATAGATACATAGATAGATAGATAGATAGATAGATAGATAGATAGATTCCAGTCCCTATGGTTGGCAGTATCCTCACCTTCTGGAACGCCCTGGGTCTGAGGCTGTCATGACCAGGGCAGCAAGTTCCTGGGCCCCCTTTCTCTGAGTCCCAGTTTCATTGGCACACTGTAGCACAAGAGGGAGTTTGCATTATAGAGAGTCCGGTGACAAGCACTGTGACAATGCTAGCTGCACAGAGAACACAGATAAAAGGGAACATTTACATTACCTAGAAAAACCTGGACTGCGCCATTGCTGACACCCTTATGAAAATGCTGGGCAATGGCTGTGATAATGACCTTCTGCACGGAGCTGAAACAATGTTGCAGATCAACAAAGTCCAAGTAAAGTTAAGAAGTCCATCCAGTGTCTGTATACTTGTTCGGGGTCAGTGACCCAAAGTATTGAAGCCAGGGGGTCAACACGACAGCCCGGAACTCTGACATAGAGATTGTTGCCCCCGAGCACTCATCTTCTGCAGTCTTTAAATTGGCGTCTCACTCATTCTGTTGGATTTTTCAGTCATTATTTTCTATTCCAGATACTGCAACGGGAGGACTGAGGCTCCACGGATGGTGACGGGCAGAGCTGGGAAACTGATTGGCTTGAAGAACCTCGCCATTGAAGTTTCCGTGAAAAGTTTAGGGTTAGGCTGAAGCTTTAAAATGAAACACAACGTGAGATTCTGCGGGCCTATTTATGATTCGGGAATTATGTAATCACTCAGCTTTGCTGTTTTTTTTTTTGGGTAGAAATCTTGTTGTGAAAACATTGATGAATAATGTATATGGGCTGTCACAGACGCTGTTGTATTCTCAGTGTGTTAAAAGAGAACTGCAGGCAATCTGCAACAACCTAGAAGATGTGAACTGAAAATCTGCTTCTGCTTTGTGTTTGTTGGACTATTCGGAGGAAGCAATGTTATGTAAAAAATCAGGTCTACTGCAAGTGATGAGGCCGGCTTGCAACCAGGGCCGGATTTCCCACAAGGCCAACCAAGGCCCGGCCTTGGGACAGCAGGGAGTAGAGAGGCAGCAAGCTGTTTGGCAGGTAGGGGGTGCATTGAGGAACCTGGCCTTGGGGCAGCAGAGAGAGTAAATGCTACTCTGGTCTGTTCAGGGCACCGACTGGCTAATACACACAATGCAGTTTTATATGCCATTCCACCAAACCTTCATGTTCTCACCAATAAGCTGCTGTGGTTAAAAACAAGCAGTCAGCTACAAGAGACTTCCATTGTAGGAATGGCTGCTGCAAAATGCACATATCCTGGTGATAACAAGGGATAAACTCAGACTCGGACTGGACCGGGTATGAACCTGAGCTCATCTGAACACAGAAGCTTCATGAAGCCTCCTGCCCAATCCTATGTGAGTAAGGTCATTCCCGGCCCCACAAATGACCATAAACAAAGGGGGCGGGATGCATGTGCTGATGTCATTTACCTTATATGGCTACATGGCCATATTAGGTAAATGTTATATAACTAATATACCCATATAAGGTCAATTACTTCACTGCACCTCATCCTTTTGCTTACGTCTTTTCTGCTGTCTGATTGGGCAGAATGGAAGGAGGTTCCTTACGTGTTCGGGAGGAGCTATTTCCGAGTCATTCTCTGACTTAATCCCTAGTGATAAGGAAAATCAGAAACATAGATAGATAGATAGATAGATAGATAGATAGATAGAGATAGATAGATAGATAGATAGATAGATAGATAGATAGATAGATAGATAGATAGATAGATAGATAGATAGGAATGCCTGCTCCAAAATGCACACATCCTGGTGCTAACTAGTTCAGACTTGGACTGAACCCAGGCTCATCTGAACACAGAAGCTTCATTGGGCCTCCTGCCTAATCCTATGTGGGTCAGGGCATTACCTGCCCCACAACTGACCATAAACAAAGGGGCGGGATGCATGTGCTGATGTAATTTACCTTATATGACCACATGACCATATTAGGTAAATGTTATATAACTAATATACCCATATAGGGTCAATTACTTCACTGCGCCACACCCTTTTGCTTACGTCCTTTGTCTGATTGGGCGGCATGGAAGGAGGTTCCTTATGTGTTCGGGAGGAGCTATTACCCGGTCATGCTCAGACTTAATCCCTAGTGATAAGGAAAATCAGAAACATCTGATTTTTAATGTTTATTTAGAAAAGAAGTGTTACAAAGTAAAAGAAAAGATTACAAAAAAAAGATTGACACGGACGTGAAGGTCTGACATCGATTGTACCAATAACAAAGATCTTTGCTGAAAGGAAATGTTTTCAAAAGTTGTCACGTGCGACCTCCCTAAAACATCTTTTATACTCATTAAGAATGAGTACAAGTCAAACATATCACATCAAAAGAAACATTAATTTCTGTTATTTCAAAAGACTTTATCAGCTTCACAGAGAGCACTGTAGAATGTTAGGAGAATATTGTCTGTCTACAGACTGCACAACAAGACCTTCCAAGGACATTGTAACAACACATTCCAAAGACTGTTCTGATTACATTTCTGCAAACTCATCCCAGCAACAGAACCTGTTATATAAAGAACCCAACATTAGCATATAAGCACTTAACATTGTGGCTTTTCTTTGAGGGAATTGGGACAGATAAGACTTGCCTGTTAACAAAATGAGGGTGATAAATGCCAGGAATGATGAATGAAATACAAAAATATTGTCCGTGCTTACCTGGAGGCATCTCCTATTTCATTAGGCAATGGACTGAAAGCCCAACAGCTGCATGTGAGAGGAGGGGACCTGGTGGCGCCCCATATCCCACCGGATGAACACCCCCTCCTCTCTTTGTCGGTGGCCATCTTGGTGATGGTGTTAAGTGCGTGTGACGTCGTTATGCGCGTGCATGATGACATCACACGCATGCGCGATGAAGTCCAGGGCCGGATTTCCCACAAGGCCAAACAAGGCACGGCCTCGGGGCAGCAGGGAGGAGAGGGGCAGCAGGGGTGCGGAATTCCTATCTCCCAATGCCCAGGACATGCAGTTCCGGGTGCCGGGCGGGTAGTTGTTTTTTACATTTAGGCCTGCTTTGGGCAAGCAGAGCTAATGTACAGGGGGGATGCTGCCGCTTCTTGTGTGCAAGTGATCTCAGCGATGCCACCAAGATCACTTGTATGCAGACTGCAGGTCTGCCATTCTCCATGGGGGGGGAGGGGGGTTTGGCGGGTAGGGGGCGCATTGAGGAACCTGGTCTTGGGGCAGCAGAGAGAGTAAATCCGTCCCTGGGCTGCGTCCCTTATCCCACCGGATGAACGTCCCCTCTTCTCTTTGTCGGTGGCCTTCTTGGTGTTAAGTGCGTGCGAGGTCATTATGCGCGTGCATGATGACATCACACGCATGCGTGATGACATCACGCGCGTGCGCAATGATGTACTAGCGGGTGACACCCAGCCTGAGGATGCCTCTGAATGCGAGTAATAATTCTAGTGCCATCAATCACTGTTAACATTAAACTGATGAGCGGTAAAGGCTTTTAAAGCGTCACCTATGGTCAATTTTTGTGGGTGCGCACAATTTTGAGGTTCGGCATGTTTAGTATCTCTTTGCTCGACGTGACCCCATCTTTTATATTTTACCAAAGAATTGGCTAATATTAAATGTTTCATGCCATAATGTAGGGAATTTTTCCCCCCCAAATTTTCTGGACTTTTTTCTTCATATAGTGTAGCGATAACTCACCGGAGGGAGCCGCTGTTTGCCCGGTCCACATCTAGTCGGTCTAGGGGATGATCTCCAGCTGCGCCCCATTAGCACTAACCACCCTCCTCTGGTGTCCATAAATTGATGTCCACTTCAGTAATAGAATGCTAAGTAAAGAGTTTATTGAACATCTTCTTTGGGAGAGAGTGTTTCTAGGTGTCTAGGGGTAACCATCAGAAGCTCCAGACTCACCGGACCTTGTAAAAGTAGCAATGCAGATCCACCCGAACACATCAGGGGACCACTGATGTACCAGACCGTCCAGGTGGATGCAGATCCTCAATTTAGGAAAGACACCGACCATGCTCTGAAGCCCACATAGTTCCAGGGTGCTTAAAGAGCCTGCACTGGTCCTGGTTCTCTTCCTCTTTCCATCTCTCAGGCCTCCTCCATGTTGGAGGCCTCAGGAAAACCTTTTGCCTCATATCAGCCCATGCCCACCCACAGGCCTTGGCCTAGCCTGGGGGACAGACTGAACAGGACCCAGCCCTAATCCATGGCTGGTCTCGGCGAGAGAGAGGACACATGGCATCTCCCACCAATATATGTAGTCTATCCCAGCAGGCACCACTGACTGAGAGAAGCCCAGTGATTGGCTGCTGTACTGTACATATATTACAGTGTCCACCATTGGCTGTTCCACAATATGACAGAGTCTCACTCCGCCCAGGGGGGTACAGGCAACGTTAGACACCAGGTATTAACCACATAGTTGCCACTACAAATCCAGCCAGGCTGTCTACAGCCCCGGCTATCACTAAATGCCTAGTAGTCACATCACAGAAGGTGATGGGCGCTACAATAGTAAAAAATAAAAACCCCCAGTGATGATTTAATACCACCAAAAGAAAGCTCTATCTGCCCCCCAAAAAATGATACAAAGCTAACTTCAGTACAGCGCTGCATGACGGAATAAATGTCAGTCACAGTACCTCAGCGCTTAATACTGAAAAATGGCCGGGAGAGGAAGGGGGTGTAACACTCCCATACTATAGCGGTTAAGAATATGAAAACATTGGAACGCTCATAGGCCAGAGGTTCACATTCATTTTTTTAGCTGATTTTTAGCATTCGCTTTCAGCTTTCAGCATGTTTCATTGTTAAAGATGTCGCAACTGCTGTAAACAGCGTTCAGTTGGCACATCATCCCTGGAAGATCTCACTTTCATGCCATCAGCCGCGTGATCACGCTCTGCTGAAAAGCCTGAGCCTATCTGACATGTAACGAGCGCGAGCCGCGGGAATCACTGTCATCCTGTTGTTGTTCCAGCGTTCCGGGGGGGATTGCACCTTGTGCGACGACGGTTTATTCAAGCTAATAATAACAAGAGAAACGAGAGGGGTGTGCGTTTCTTTATTCACCTAAAATAACACACGTTGCCCAATGAGGACGAGCCACACCGCGGGATTCTTTTTTTGTTTTTCAGGTGCCAGGAGAGTTTGTTTTCACCCTTTCACCGGCTCAGCGGTGTCGGCTTTTGTGATTTTATTGTGACATCCCTAAGCTCCGTTTAGACTCGCTGATATTTCACAAAGATACATTGTCACGTCCTTCACACTTTCCTGGGTTTCATCCATGTATTCTGGGAACGTGCTCTGATTGTGTCTATTCTGCTGACTAAATGTTGCATGCACCTTTATCTATGCTTCTATAAGAACTTACCTGGATGCCATGGTGCACATAGCCCTGGGCCCCTGAAGCCCTAAAAAGAGATTAAAAAAAGAGACTTACCGCTCCAGCTTCCTGTAAATACTGAAAAGTGTGACAACTTCTGCAAATCCCAGGAAAATCCCACCCCATAATGCACCAGTGATTGCGTCCAATAGGACACTTCACAGCACATAACTCCCTCCCTTTTCTATATTGCCAACGAATAGTGGAGGGGAGTGGAGAGGTACGCTTGGATGTAGGCAACGGGGATGTAAGCAGAGGAGAGATGTAGACTGACCCGGCACTGATCCCTTGCCCTCTGCTGCAATGGCAGTGCACTATCCTTGGACAGCCCCTAGTGGGTACCTCTGCTGACCCAATGGGGCCTGAGCACTCTAGACCTCTACAGGGGTACTGCCTATCCCCCCCCCCCCCCTTGGGGGCCCGGGCTGGGGAAAAAAACATTGGCCCC
>NW_017307414.1:282116-283760 GCF_000935625.1 Nanorana parkeri | reverse complement strand
CATGAAAATAAAAACATTGCACTCCCTCAGCAAAGAAAAAGTTGATGCTTGGCAGTTCATGAACCAGATAATGTTTCATGGTTCCAAGTCCGTCATTATACAGATTACAGTACATCTAAAGTCAACACCTTTATTTTTCATTTTCGATAGAGTATAGAAGGGTTAAAACCCTTTCTGCCATTTGTATCCCATTGGGGAGATTTCTCTTCACTTCCTGTGCTATAGACACAAGGGAAATTCATTCCGAAGCAAGGGGAAATCAACGTGATATGTAAAAAAAACGTTCTCAGCGCTAAAAAAATGGTTTCCGACTGTCTCTTGCAGTTCCAATCCTCATAGAATCAGGGGCTGCTCATCAAAGAGATAGGGATTCCCTTCAACACATGTAAAACACTTGTAGAGAGTTGTTACAGTAAGCCCATTGGAAGATTTCCACTCCTGTCCTGATAACAACTCATAATATTGGGTGATGACCACCAGGACACATAGAGAAAATGAATCTCCCCAATAGGACATAGGAAAAAAAACTGGCAATGGTTGTAATCCTTCTCCATCTACCCAATAAATTGTAAAAAAAAGATACACGTTATAAAACTGAATTTCAGGCAAACCACTAAATACGCAATTCGTTTCCGAGAGCTGGTTTACCTGCGAAAGGGTTTTGAATTCTGTTCGGAACAGTAATAAGATTTACAAGCACTGCCAAAGAGCACAGCCAGGTTGGTGACCTGTATTGCAGTTAAAGGGTTAGTAAACCCTCAGCGATTTTTGCATATACTGTATTTTTCTGTGTATAAGACTATACTTTTTCATAAAAATATTTACCTAAAAATGGAGGGGCGTCTTATACACGGGGGGCCGAGAGGTGAACCGCGGTTGCGAAACTGCCGATACCTCTGCATTGCAGAGACAAGCTAACAGGTTTCCTCCAATCATGAACCTTATTTACCCGACGTCAGCTGATGCTGCCGAGAGCCTGTAGCCAGTGCCCAGATGTAACAGGGAGCGGTAATGTCGGAGCATTCTGAGCCCATAAAATGTCAGAAAACAAAAACAAAAATCCCGGTAAATACCAATACCAGGAAGCGGCTGTCTTACTCTGCAAAATTAAATACTGGATGTAATCAGTTATGCAAAAGAGCATGGAAAATATTGATTTCTGAATTTTGGGTAAGAAAAGTGGGGGCGTCCTATACATGGGGGCGCCTTATAGATGGAAAAATACGGTATATATGGCTAGCAAGCAGTAGGTCTATGCAAAAACATAAAAAAAAACGAAAACTTTTTAAACAAGTTAAAACCTACCTGTATCTTCGCCGTACGCTCCCGTCCAAACATCTGAACGTTTTCGGGCGGCCGCAAAGGATCTTGGAGCAGGCACATGCGCAGTTCAGATCTTGGGCCGGGAGATGAGGAGAGACACAAGGTAAATAAGTTAAAGAGAGACACAAGGTAAATAAATGCAGCAGCGTTTAGCCGCACAGACTCCGTGGGACAGGAAGTGCCAGTTAAGAGGAGTCAGCGCCGGATCAGAGGCCGGCACCAGCGCAGGAGGGACTGCTGCAAACTACAGGAGAGAAGAAGATGATCAGATCAAGAGGCATCATTTAAGGTAAGTCCTTACACTAACATGGGGGGGGGGGG
>NW_017307414.1:270770-281903 GCF_000935625.1 Nanorana parkeri | reverse complement strand
AAGTCCTTACACTAACATGAGAGGGGGGGGGGTTTATCCTTTAATGTCACTTGAAGCAACACAGCGTGGTCACCACACCACCACCAGCCTGGGATTGTATAGTGAAGGAACAGCAGCAGACAGATAAGGTCATCACTCTCCCTTTTTCACCACACATGCACGGTAGCTCACCTGATTTTTACTTTTAAAAATACATTTTGAGATTTTTTTTCTTTAATACATACCTGTCTGCATTCATTTGTGTTTTTTTATTATCTGGCCGGAGTTCAGGTGTAAAATATAATTTAGGTTTAAGGATGAGTTTCAGGTTCGGGTTGACCCGAGCCAAGCTGTTTGCAGTTCATCGAAAGTGCGAATGATTTAGCCAGTTCACCAGCCTGCCGAACCCCCCTAGTGAGGTCCTACCGAGCAATCATGCTGTGTGACCGGGTGCCATCGGTTGACTGGTGGCTAATGCACAGACAGGAGCACCATAACAGTCAATGTTGCGCGGCCCAGCCACTAGTATCCTGAGGGCCAATGACACTGTGCAGGTGTGCTGTGTGTAAATTAGGTCATGTTGGAAGACAATTGTGACGGAATAAACAACATGACTGATGGATTAGTCGATTTCTAACCCCCCAATAAACACACGGACTGCGCATGGACATGGATTTTAACGGCCACAGCAGCCCTTTTATTAACAAACCAACTTTAACAATAACCAAAATAATAAACCAAATAATATACAAATAAATACTCTAAACGACTGTTGACCTGAGAAGGGGTATTTGGGTGCCCCACAGCCCAAATAAGGCCTCTAGTAAAAACTGCTCCCATCCCTGGCCGCATCCCAACCAGCTCGAGGACAATTACTACTTCCAAGTTCCAAGGGGCCAGGCCCCACCCCCTACAAATCCTGGCACCAACAGGGGGAAGCACCCATACTATCTGATGGCCCCGCATTTTTTTAATCAACCCCGCTTTTCAGAGCCCCCAAAGACCATCTAACCCTCCAATCTGCCATGACAGAAAAGAACCCTGCAACCAGCAGAACCTGAAAATTCAGGGAGGGAGGGTGCGACAACCTGCTTCCTCCGTCGATTTTCCAGAAAGGATGTCCCTCAGCCCTTGCAGTTCCTACCCATGCGACTCCTCTTGGACACCTGACCCCAACGTCCAATCAGGTAAGAGCAGCTATTCCCATTTTATTTTTTAACTCCTTCTCCCAGGACTATTCCTCCCCCCAGTCATGTAGCCCCTCCGCTCATTCTCTCTGGGTCTATCTTTCACCTACCTAAAAAATGCAGAACCGCCGTATAAAACCGTTTAGATGAGCATAGGTGAGGCAGCGATGGCACCATGCCAGCGTGATGACGGGTATTATTACTGGAGGGATCTTGCTGTTTCCCCACCATGCAGAGATCTGACGAATGCACGCTTTTCAATACAGCGAATAACTTTCCTTCAGATGAAGAGCAGATGGGAATATCCAGGATCCTCACATTTCCCTATGATGGACAGATGATGATGAAGTTACTTGTTAAATGCCTTTCAGCGGGAATCTGACAAGCGGTGATTGTAATCAGTTTGGACAGAGCGGACGGATCTGAGGTCGTCACAATGGCCTGATTAATGCATTGTTAATGGTTTCTGTGCCTATGGAGAACGTGTGTGTTTTGGAGTTTGGAGGCCTCTGACCATCCAAACCATTTATTGTAGATGAAAAAGAATGATATAAAGTTAACTGGAATGAATTGAAAGAAAGCAGGGAAGGGATGAGTGGAGAAGAGGAGGGAATGCAAGAGGGAAAGGAGACAAGAAGAGAGATAAATGGAGCAAGGAAGAGGACAAAAGGGGAGCAAGAGGGAAAGGAGACAAGAAGAGAGATAAATGGAGCAAGGAAGAGGACAAAAGGGGAGATGAAAGGGGAGGAGAGGAAATTAGAAGAGAGGAGAGAAGCGGATGTATGAGGAGAGTGGAGGAGTAGAGAATGGAAGAAGAATAAGGAGCAGGGGAAGGGGTTGTAGAGAGGAGGAGAGCATAAGAGAAAACGAAGGGACATAAGAAAGGAGAGCAGAGAGAAAAAAAAGGGGGAGGAAATTAGGGGACGTGAGAGAAGAGAGTAAATAACAGAGGAGAGAGGAGAGAAAGGGAAAGGAGAGGAGGGACGATGGGAGAGGAGGGACGATGGGTGAAGAGGATGACACAGTGGAAGGGAGGATGGGAGATGAGGGGCTGGAACAGGGGAGGAGAGGAGGAGGAAGTAGAAGAAAAGAGAGGAGGTGTGGGAGAGGAAGAGAGGAGGAGGAGAGGGGAGCGAAGGAGAGGAGAGTTGAGGAAAGTATAGAAGGGATTCAAGGAGAAGAATTGAGTGGAGAGGAGGGTGGGGTAGAGGAGGGGAGGTGAGGTGATAGGAAAGGGGAGAAGAGGAAAATAAGGAACATAAAAGGAGAGCAAAGAAAAGAAGATAAGAGCAGAAAGAAAAGAATAAAAGGGAGAGGAGAGGAAGGGAAAGGATAGAGGAGGAGCGATGGGAAAGGGGAGAAATGCAGGGGGTGAGAGGAGTGTAGGGGAATAGAGGAGGAAAAGAGGGGAGCTGAGGGGATGGAAGAGTGGAGGAGAGGAGAGGAGAAGAAAAAACTTAAAGAGATAAGAGAGAAGAGCAGAAGAAAGGAAAGGAGAGCAGAGAGGAGTAAGGGAGAGGCAAGAAAGGGATAGGAGAAAAGAAAAGAGGGGAATAGGAAAGAAGAGGAGGGGAAGAAAAGAGAGGAGAGAAGGGAAGGGAGGGGGAAGGAGGGGAGAAGAGAGCAGAGAATGGGGAGATGGGAGAGGAGTGGAGGGAGTAGATATTGACAGTAATAAAGCCAGGCAGACATGCCTATCCTATAATCTACACATGTTTCAACCAGGAATGTATTTATAGTTGCTTCTCACATGCCTTGGCTCTACATTTACACTTCACAGCCTAGCATTGCTCACACCTTGGGGAAGTTTACATCAGCATCACATTAAGCTGTTATCACAAGCCGATCCTTTTATCTCTCCGCTCGTATCCTTCTCTATATACAGAAAACAATGACAGGTGAACTCTTGGTGACCACAGCGGTGTGAGAGATACCTGTATATCTGACATACTCGTTTCATATGTAGATGTGTTGGACACATACAGCATGCTGGGTACAATACCAGAGCCAAATCCTTATTAAAACAAACCTGTCATTAAAATGATATTGAAGTTGGAATTGCTGATCTGTATCAGGAGCACTAGTTGTAATCTGCATAGCTCCACTTTCAGTTTGACAGCGGGGTCCTACTCATTGCCAGCCCATGGACATTATCTTTGGTGGCTATAGCAGCCTCCTCTCTACTGGGAAGGCTTTCCACAAGATTTTGGAGTGTTTATGTAAGCATTTGTTGTCCAATC
Organism: Nanorana parkeri; assembly: GCF_000935625.1. Classification (NCBI taxonomy): domain Eukaryota; kingdom Metazoa; phylum Chordata; class Amphibia; order Anura; family Dicroglossidae; genus Nanorana; species Nanorana parkeri. The sequence goes on along the minus strand of NW_017307414.1, from coordinate 278,497 downwards.
AGCCAAAAGAACATTTGTGAGGTTGGATGAGAAGATGTGACTCACCATCGGCATTCCAGTTCATCCCAAAGGAGTTCAGTAGGGTTAAGGTCAATGAACATGCAAATATATATTATATTTGCATTTCATTGTTGTAATTTGTCACTATGTCGCACTGAGGAAGGATCCCTGCGTGGACCAGAAACGTCGGCATCTTATGACGCTATGTGACATTCTGCATTTTATCTAATAAATTGGGACTTTTGATATTCTGCATAGAGCTCTGACCTTAACCCTACTGAACTTCCTGCTGCAGTCCGGGTGGAACAGAATAAGACCTTCCTCCACTATGTTGGTTGAGCACAATTGTCTAAAATGTCTTTGTATGTTGAAGCATTAGCAGTACCCTTCTCTGGAGACACGTGAACTCAATGATTTGGATAGGTGACCACCTACTTTTGGCCATATTGTGTATATAAGGCAAAAAATTTGGACATGAGTTAGAAAAAACTACTTCTGAGTAAGCTTGAAAACTAGGGATGCACCGATCCTGATACTAGTATCGTTATCGGTACCGATGCCGAGTATTTGGGCGAATACTCGTACACGCCCAAATGCTCCGATGCCTAGCCCGATACTTCTGGTATCAGGAAGCCAGGCAGCGCATCATTACACGCTGGCTTCCTGAATGGGACTTCCGGTACTCGTACTCGATAGTAAAATACCGGTATCGGTGCATCCCTAGTGAAAAACACAAACTCACAATAAAATACTCACAGAAAATGCACGCTGGGTTCCCCTTTAAACTCACAGCTTGGTTGCCTAGTGAAATGCTGTCACAGCTTGGTGTATCGCAGTGTCCCGATATAACTTAATGTAATTATGTTTGTTACACTGTAATAGTAACTCTGTGACTACGTCTCCAGCTTGCCCTCCTATAAAGCCTATTTTGAGACGCTGTACATTAAAACGTCCATGCAGCTGTCAGCAGAGAGGAAAGGGGATTAGCACTGTGTTCAAAGCAGACAAAAGCAAACAGAACGTATTATACGATTGTCACACAGAGGAATGACTCCGCAGAGTTTAGAACAATGGTAGACAATTTCTTGACATAGGGGGCCTCACGTGCGGCCCCTAACATCACCAGTGCGATGCACATAATATTCAGCAATGTAATGATAGAGAAAGTTCCTTACATTGGTGCTCATTGGGAAGAATGCCCCTTATATTGGTGATCAGTGGGAAGAATGCCCCTTATATCGGTGGTCAGTGGGAAGAATTCTCCTTACATTGGTGGTGGTCAGTGGGAAGAATGCTCCTTACATTGGTGGTCAATCAGAAGAATGCTCCTTACATTGATGGTTAGTGGGAAAAGTGCTCTTTACATTGATGGTCAGCGTGAAGAATCCACCTTACCATGGTGGCCAAGGGGAAGAATTCTCCTTACATCGGTGGTCAGTGGGGAGAATGCTCCTTACATTGATGGTCAGTGGGAAGAATTCTCCTTATATCAGTGGTCAGTGGGAAGTATGTTCCCTTTATAGATAGCTAAAAAGAACATTAGTGTCAATGGCTAGACATCTGAGAGGCAGAAACTGCTCATTGCTCAAACAACCCCCAGAAACCTCAGAAGAACCCCAGGGCTCCATAGAACTCTGGTTGAGGAAAGCTGATGTGGAAGTTAGAATAAAAAAAGGTTTAGTGCAGTATAATACTTCTGATTATCAAAGTATGCGTTTATATCGAGGTCTACAAAGACACTTGTTGTTCAGCAGCACACACCTGATCCACTGCCTGGTGCCTGGATGAGACCTCCTTTGCCAACTTGGAGGAACTTCAAACACGTGATGACAATGTATATACACACACAGGTCTTTGTCCTTTAAAAAGTATTAACTCTTTTACTTTATTGTATAAAAAAGCGGCATTACAGCACAATACAGCTATTTAACCCGGACAAGGGTATCATGTCTACACCTTTGCCAAGCTAGGAGAAATCTACCAGTAACCAGTAATAAGAGCAAGTGCATGTAGAGAGGAAGTGGCTTAAAGCGGCTGGAGGAGGTCAGCAGCACTGAGATAGGAAAAGAGTAGAGAAATGGGGGGGGGTTAGATCTCCCTTAGATCTGGTCTTCCCTTCAGTTTTGCACAGTTGTACCGGCTCCTCTCCTGGACTGATATAGCTAACTCTGATTTCACTCTGAAATGAGGTATATCATGAGAACAGGACGGTTTTATGCAATCATTTTTATGAAGGCGGAACCAGGGAATGCAAAATATAAAAGATTAAACTTCAGCTTGTGCGTCCTGTAAACGTTTCACCTTAAAAGTAACATTGGAAGTCCCATTAGAATGTTACAAAGCGACGGCAGCTTGTAACCAGAGCAAGCGAGTCCCAGTATGTCACTCTACAAACTGGCGTGTGTGTTTAGTTGTATGTGGCCCCTCCTTCACTTTACATAGAGTGAGAACCTGTGTGAGAGCCGCCTGGGTCAAGGGAACAGCTCCGAGTGACCGTACCGCTGCCAAAAAAATAAGAGGACGGGCTTGTTCACTTAACACTTAAAAAGGTGCTTTCGGGGAGGGAAACTCACAAAACAGCGACTTCATCGCACCCCGTCCGGAAACTTGGTGACAATGAGAGCTGCGATTTTTATCCTCCTGCAAGTAAGTGCGCGCTGATGTTTGCAAATACTTACAGATGTTGGAGTGACATTGCGAAGTGGCGTTACCGTCTCGCTTTGCACTCTTGTCCCACTTAGGAATTCCCTGGAGGGGTCTGTGGAAGGCAAATACAACGTGTCACATTTCTACCTTCCACTCAATAAAGTCGCCGGGGCAATTACAGCAAACCTGACATTTTCCTTTATTATACTTATTTCTATAGAACTTGTCCTGTTTAGTGTAACAGATCTTTTTATTGTTTGTTCTTCAGGCTCTTTAGTTATTTATGTCTTACCGTCCGCAAGTATAAATTCTCTACAAGTAGAGAGTGATGAGTATGTGATGGGGACAATCTTACGGTCATGGTTTATCTCGTAGATTTGTATCTCGATGGTACAGACACATCCTGTCCTCTGCCCGCTCCTTGTACTTGTTTTAGGATACATAGATATTTATTTCTGGAGGATTGTTATTTTGGTGACGGTCAGTTTTCTTGTTACATGTTGCTCCGAGCATCTACTACTCGCCAGCCACAATCCTCCTGCATTCTCGGTACGCATCAGTGTTACTCACTGTGCCAAAGGGAGGATTTCATGATGGCGACGGTGTGTGTGCCAAATTTATTTGCTGCTCTTTTTAGGTTTTTTTGGATATAAGGTTTGCCAATGGCCGTCTATTTATTGATAAATCTATCTATCTATCTATCTATCTATCTATCTATCTATCTATCTATCTATCTATCTATCTCTCATCTATCTATCTATCTATCTATCTATCTATCTATCTATCTATCTATCTATCTATCTCTCATCTATCTATCTATTTATCTACCTATCTATCTATCTATCTATCTATCTCTCATCTATCTATCTCTCATCTATCTATTTATTTATCTATCTATCTATCTATCTATCTATGTTAATAAGTTTGCATTCTCCATAAAAAAAGTTTTTGATCTGTTTTGGAAATATCTGGGGTGGTCCGGTGGTCTTATATATTAGGACTCCAGGATTTCATAACTGTGTCCTTGTCTGTCTGTCTATTTATCTTTTTACTTTAGTCAGTTTGTATTCTCCAATGCTGAATATATATAAACTTTTTTTAATCTGTTGTAAGGGACTGGTCCTATGTATTAGGATATCTATCTATCTATCTATCTATCTATCTATCTATCTATCTATCTATCTATCTATCTATCTATCTATCTATCTATCTATCTATCTATCTTTCTGTCTGTCTGGCTGTCTGTCTGTCTGTCTGTCTGTCTGTCTGTCTGTCTGTCTGTCTATCTAAATACCTTAGTAAGTTTGCATTGTAAATTAACATTTTGATTTCTTTATGGGGCTGGTCCTATAATATAGGAATCTATCTATCTATCTATCTATCTATCTATCTATCTATCTATCATATCTAATTATGTTAATCAGTTTCCATTCTAAATAAAAAAAACTCTTTGATCTGTTTCGGTAATATATGGGATGATCCTATATATTTAGACTTCATTCAGTGTGTCCTTGTCTATTTATCTATCTATCTATCTATCTATCTATCTATCTATCTATCTATCTATCTATCTATCTATCTATCCAATCTATCGATACTATATTGATATCTGTTCCCACAGAATCCCCTAACCATTTCACATCTGCACTAGGATCTAATGCCACACGCTGAGTTCATGTAAACTTAGGGATGATCAGATACCAAGTCTTGTACCCGGTACAAGTACAAATACTTTTCCAGCTCCAAGTCTAGACTAGAGAAAAATGTAAAAGTTAGGAGGCCGCTGTCATTTGTATGGAGCACACGGAGCTCCCGGGATTGTGCAATTCTGTTTTATTGTATGATTATTTTTTTTAAATATATATAAGTGATGCACGGATACCATTTTTTCCAGTCCAAGTACTGATACTTGCCCAAGTCCTCACAGATACGAGTACTGATACATTTTTGTGACAGTTTTTCTAAAACAATACAGACTAATGATTTCATGACAGTGGTGGGGCGCCAGAGCCAGGTCCCAGCTGCAACTGCTGCAGCCCTGGTAGTTCTCGTGTAAATAAAGTATCAGCACTGGTATCTGAACATCCCTAATTTTTAAGGTCTGCGATTGGATAAACCTGTTTGTATCATTCTGTGCTTAGTTATAGATTCTGAGTTATAAACACGCCGAGTCTTCTGACTTTTTTTTGCTGCAGTCATGTTCTGTTATAAAAGGAGAGGATTGCTGTACACCCTTATGTAATTTGGCATGGAATATAATGGCTCTAGATGAGTAAAATGCTATTATCACCCACAGTCTATGTTTGGGGGACAACAGGCTATATTGTACATGAATTTACAGTGACCTTTATGCTCATCTGCTGCCTCTCAAAGCTTCAAACTAAGAAATAAAATAACTTTGCATTCAAACGTGCTTTTATTATGTATAATTTATGGTATATTTGTTCTCTTTTTTCTCTCTCCTCCTTTTCTCCCTCCAGCTGCTTATCTGGGCTTTTCCAATATATTAGGTATCTCTCTCTCTCTCTCTCTCTCTCTCTCTCTTCTATCATCTATCTATTGATCTGTGCATTGTGGAAGCTTTAATCTGGATTGGTTTACCTGTTGGATGCTTCGTGGGGTGTCACCCGTTGGGTACTTTATGGGGTGTCACCCGTTGGGTACTTTATGGGATGTCACCCGTTGCGTACTTCATGGTGTGTCACCCGTTGGGTACTTTGGCATGGGTCACATGGGTCAGTGTAAATGTAAAGCCCGATCCTCAAATGATCATTGTCACTTGTCCAAGGTGCATCACTGGATTCATAATGATTATCCAACGGATTCCTGTGTATTTTTCACTGGTATTTATTTGGCACTGGCAGAGTGAGTATTAAAAAAAAAAAAATTCTAGATATATACAACCTACCATACAACACCGTGATCTTGTTTTAAATGTAGCAAATTGAAAGGAGAATTGTTACATTTAATATATATATTTAATTTTTATTTTTATGTTCATTATTACAAAAATGTAGAAAGGTGTTTTGTTTTACTAAATAATAATATATTAGTAAATAAATAAAATAATGAAAATAGTAAAATAGAAAATGCTGGATATGGCTATTTCAGATATACCACGTGCAGGTGGCAAGCTACATGTTGAAAGGGTTCAGAGAATCTGGGTTCTGAGGTACAGGGCAGAAAAATTGGAGCCATCAGATTACACAGATGAATGAACGACTCAGAGGAGGGACGCGCTCCCCTTCCACTCTCCTAGCAAGAGGCAGAACCGAGTCAGTTAATAAATTCAAGAAACTACTGGATAAGTTTCTTATTTCGCAGAAGTATATGGAAGAAGTTGTAGAGCCAGATAATCACACACACACACACACACACACACACTGAACTACATGGACCTTGGTCTTTATTCAACCTCCCCTACTATATGTTACTTGATATAGGCAGAGGTGGACTTTCTTACGACAAAGCCCAGCATGTTTTTCAGACATAGGATCATGGTTACATCCTATATTAAATGTTGATTCTTAAGATTTCTTACAAATAATTAAAATAGACATAAAACATTCGTTTTAAAACTTGCAAAATTGAAAAGAAAAACTCCTATAGCTCCTCATGAACACTTTATAATTTAGCACATTTAATTTACCTTGGAGCTGCAATGCAACACAAGGGTCACAAGGGTCAGGTCACACTAAAATGGTAATGGCGCGGCTTATTAAATGCAGGAATTTTGGCAATGATACTGGGACATTATTTGCTAAATAAATTAACAAATATAGTTAAAATAACATAAATCCCAGTAACTGACCTATAGGTCTACTCCATGATATTACAGCTGACATTAAAGTATTTTTCAAGCTCAAGCTTTTGTTACTTTTGGACACTATAAATAATGGTTAAAATTCTAGTCCCTACATCCTAGAACACGGGGTGGGCAACTCCAGTCTTCCAGCTGCTGTGGAACTACTGGGGGAGGAGGATTTAAAGTGAACGTGCTTTGCCCTGGGACCCAGCTTGAGAAGGAGACTGGAATAGTATTCTATGGTAAAAGATATTTGACATATAGTTACATAGTTAGTCAGGTTGAAAGAAGAAAAGGCAGAAAAAGAGCGCTACAACCCAGGAATTTATGTTATTAAAAAGGATGTAATACATAAAGTTGATGTCTGCAATTAAGGACTCACTGTTGGATGGACGTGGTGGTGTCCTGCCGGTAAAGGGTGGATGGTGCTGTCAGCTTGGGTCACGAACGGCTCCTGCAGCTGGACTGTATGGATGTTGCCATAGGCTTGGAGTGGTATCCCATCCTGCAGCTGAAGATGTGATTGCAGTCAGGCGCCGTGGGTACTCAGGTGGCCAGGCTGGGATCCGTCGGCAGAACGGAGAAACCGCTCACAAGGGGTGGTGGACTGTCGGCGATCAATAGGTGTATGTGATCGCTAAGAACGGGCCCTAAGGCTGGAGAGACGGCTGCAGTCCGTCTTAATGAATGGTGGGGATGTCAGTCTGGATGGTTGGCTACGCGTTTCGAGGCTCTATGCCTCTTTTGAAAGAAGGTTGAAAGAAGACACAGGTCCATCGAGTTCAACCTATAGAGATATGGAAAAAAAAAAAAAGCCTAAACCGAACGCTATGCCCACAATTACCCCCTGTTGATCCAGAGGAAGGCAAAAAAAAACCCCCTATAACGCACGGTTCAATTTGCTCCAACAGGGGAAAAAAATTCCTTCCTGATCCCGTAAGGATATTCCCTGGATCAACAATCTCTGATGCTTAATATACCTATAAGAACTCAATATCCAGTAATATATACTTTACGTATGTACACAACCCTCACAGCATGATGATAACCGATTAGGAATGAGTGAAAATGAGAGCTTTCTTATCCTCAAATTTTGGGGGGTAAAAAGATTGAGATTTAAACCAGATTTTGCCATTTTGGTGAATTGAATGCATTGACACGAATGAGAAGGCAAAATGAAAGTGGCTTTGTTAGGAGTTAGGTGCGATTTAAATAGTAATGGAAACTCCTTTCAATTATTCCTGACCGGTGCATGTGGTAAAAAAAAATGCCCCTC
>NW_017307414.1:260904-270571 GCF_000935625.1 Nanorana parkeri | reverse complement strand
TATATAGATATATTTTTTATTCTTAGGTACGCTTTAGGTTAAAGTTTGGGTTCGGATCGACTTTAAACTTGTGTTAAATAAAACCTTTATAGAGAAAAAAAATGTAGACTTCCAGTGCCGGGCAATCCATTGACAAATACTTCCTGCCTGGCTGTTACATTGATTCAAAGACTTCAATACTTGTAGTCCTTGATCCTGAACAAGTATGCATGTCAGCCTCTTGCAGCCCCTGTACAGCAAAGCTCAGACTGGGAGAAGAAAGGGGAAGAACTAGGAGCCAATCAGAGGCTCTGCATGCACATGTGCTGACATGACACATAGGGGTTGATGTACTAAAAGCAAATAGGCCGCTCACTTTGCGGGGAATGTGCACATTGAACGAGACGTTTCCCTTGCCTTGGTGATATTTCACTTTGCAAAGAATACCCAATCACGTGCAAGGAAACTAAAAAAAAGGATGATGGAAGTGAGCAGAACTTGACCTCATTCACTAAGCTAAGGCAAACGTCCCCTGAAAAGTGCAAATTCCCTTGCAAAGTGAACAGTCCATTGGCCTTCAGCAAATCAACCCCATAGTGATAGGAGGAGAGAGGATAGAGAGCAGAGGGTTGACCCTCTTAGCCTGCTGCAGCTCTTTCTCTGTCCAATCAGATGGCGGGGGACTGTAAAGTGGGCACTAAAGTATTCCTAACTGTAAGTAGTGATATTCACCTGACTGTGCAATGAGGCAGGGCTGTGTAAATCTCAGGACTGGATGGATAGGAATACAAATCCTTTGGCAGATGAAATAGCTGCTTTATACATATTTCCAGGGCCGGATTTACTCTCTCTCTGCTGCCCCAAGGCCAGGTTCCTCAATGCGCCCCCCTTCCCGCCAAACTAAGCCCCCCGGGCCCTGCATATTTCATCTGTGTATGTAGATGTTTGCCCGGGCTTTAGATGTTATCATATCGTTGACATATGATAAAAATATAGAGATTGAACATTCCACTTCTGAAGAACATTTTTGGTTTATCTTGCTTCGTCGGTGACACATTGGGGGCCGGCATGTTCTGCGTCTCAATAAAATAATAAATTATAGAAACTTTGTGACAACAAATAACTTTGGGTTACAATCGGCCATAGAGCAGCATTTCTCAACCAGGCCGGCATACCACAACGGGGGGCCTTCTGATTAGAAGGGGTGCTTCTGATGTGAAGGGGGCTCTGGTGTGAAGGGGGGCATCTGATGTAAAGGGGTGCTTCTGGTGTGAAGGGGGCTCTGGTGTGAAGGGGGGCTTCTTATGTGAAGGGGGCTCCTGATGAGAAGGGGGCTCCTGATGTGAAGGGGGCTCTGGTGTGAAGGGGGGCTTCTGGTGTGAAGGGGGGCTTCTGGTGTAAAGGGGGGCTTCTGGTGTGAAGGAGGAACTCCTGATTTGAAGGGAGCATTTCAATGCAAACCCCACATTTCTTAGTCTGGGGTGCCCGGAGATACCTTTTTAAAGGTTTAAGAGTGAGAAAAGGTTGAAGAAGCTGCTGTAGAGCACTGACAGGTCTTCTGTGCGGAGAACCTGCGGTCGCATTCTACAACATCCTCTTTCAATGTTTGCCGAGTGCGTGATTAAGCCGTCTGGAGTGATTTTGTCGGCTTCCTTGCTTGTGGTTCTACCCCAAATAAATCTATATTTACATTTTCAATTGTGGGATCATTAAAATACTTGCGATGGTTTGCAGAGGGGAGCCAAGTGTTTGGAGAAATACTCCGCACACAGGATCAGCGAAAGAGCCAAATAGAGGTTCTGCCGGATTCTTGTACTCGGTGCAATGTAAAGGAGAACTCCTTCAGTCTTCTATCTGACCTCCCCTTCAGTCTTCTATCTGACCTCCGGCCTCCCCTTCAATCTTCTATCTGAGCTCTGACCTCCGGCCTCCCCTTCAGTCTTCTATCTGATCTCCGTCCTCCCCTTCAGTCTTCTATCTGACCTCCGGCCTCCCCTTCAGTCTTCTATCTGGCCTCCGGCCTCCCCTTCAATCTTCTATCTGAGCTCTGACCTCCGGCCTCCCCTTCAGTCTTCTATCTGGCCTCCGGCCTCCCCTTCAATCTTCTATCTGAGCTCTGACCTCCGGCCTCCCCTTCAGTCTTCTATCTGGCCTCCGGCCTCCCCTTCAATCTTCTATCTGAGCTCTGACCTCCGGCCTCCCCTTCAGTCTTCTATCTGGCCTCCGGCCTCCCCTTCAATCTTCTATCTGAGCTCTGACCTCCGGCCTCCCCTTCAGTCTTCTATCTGGCCTCCGGCCTCCCCTTCAATCTTCTATCTGAGCTCTGACCTCCGGCCTCCCCTTCAGTCTTCTATCTGGCCTCCGGCCTCCCCTTCAATCTTCTATCTGAGCTCTGACCTCCGGCCTCCCCTTCAGTCTTCTATCTGGCCTCCGGCCTCCCCTTCAATCTTCTATCTGAGCTCTGACCTCCGGCCTCCCCTTCAGTCTTCTATCTGGCCTCCGGCCTCCCCTTCAATCTTCTATCTGAGCTCTGACCTCCGGCCTCCCCTTCAGTCTTCTATCTGGCCTCCGGCCTCCCCTTCAATCTTCTATCTGAGCTCTGACCTCCGGCCTCCCCTTCAGTCTTCTATCTGGCCTCCGGCCTCCCCTTCAATCTTCTATCTGAGCTCTGACCTCCGGCCTCCCCTTCAGTCTTCTATCTGGCCTCCGGCCTCCCCTTCAATCTTCTATCTGAGCTCTGACCTCCGGCCTCCCCTTCAGTCTTCTATCTGGCCTCCGGCCTCCCCTTCAATCTTCTATCTGAGCTCTGACCTCCGGCCTCCCCTTCAGTCTTCTATCTGGCCTCCGGCCTCCCCTTCAATCTTCTATCTGAGCTCTGACCTCCGGCCTCCCCTTCAGTCTTCTATCTGGCCTCCGGCCTCCCCTTCAATCTTCTATCTGAGCTCTGACCTCCGGCCTCCCCTTCAGTCTTCTATCTGGCCTCCGGCCTCCCCTTCAATCTTCTATCTGAGCTCTGACCTCCGGCCTCCCCTTCAGTCTTCTATCTGGCCTCCGGCCTCCCCTTCAATCTTCTATCTGAGCTCTGACCTCCGGCCTCCCCTTCAGTCTTCTATCTGGCCTCCGGCCTCCCCTTCAATCTTCTATCTGAGCTCTGACCTCCGGCCTCCCCTTCAGTCTTCTATCTGGCCTCCGGCCTCCCCTTCAATCTTCTATCTGAGCTCTGACCTCCGGCCTCCCCTTCAGTCTTCTATCTGGCCTCCGGCCTCCCCTTCAATCTTCTATCTGAGCTCTGACCTCCGGCCTCCCCTTCAGTCTTCTATCTGGCCTCCGGCCTCCCCTTCAATCTTCTATCTGAGCTCTGACCTCCGGCCTCCCCTTCAGTCTTCTATCTGACCTCCGTCCTCCCCTTCAGTCTTGCTCAGTTGGACCGGCTCCTCTCCTGGACAGAAATTGCTTCCTCTGATGTCACTGCACACTGCGAGCTTCTCACAATGTGCATTTGAAGCTGCAGCAAGTCAGATACAGCCCGCCTCATTTTCTGGCTGGAGGACATCCAGCATCATCTAGCACTTTCCTCTTCAGCCTGACTGTCCCTGGCCCCGTCCCTTTCATTGAGTCGTGGATGCTCACTATCACATGTGGTGGTATCCATACCTAGGAACGCTCACTCCCCCAGACTGATACCCACCCATCAAGGCATTTTGATATTTGCATATCTCCAGCCAACTGCTTGCATCAGAGCTGAGGGCTTTTGAATGGAGTAGTGAGGCAGGGTGCTGTGATGTATTCAGGGCGCTATGTACGGCACCCTGCCAGCCCCTCCCACCAGCCATGATCTGCCTGCCTTGCATAGCACAGTGTAGGAACAATGGTGGTCCAGTGTGTAGTGTTCACCCCCTAAGGAGCCGCTGGAATATCCCGGGTCATCACTAGTCTGTCTAGGGGATTCCGTCTTCAGCTGCCCCATTAGCATATAACCGCCCTCTTCTAGTGCCCACAGAGCTGATATCCACTCCAGTAATGCAATGCTGAATAACTTTTATTAACATCTTCATTCTGGGGAGAGAGGGTATAGGGGTCCTAGACATCCTGGGTGTAACAGACATAGACTCCAGACCTTTCTAGTATCTCAGTGTAGATCCATTTGTAGCACATCGAATAAGAATGGAAGTAACAGATGAGCGGGAGATGTACAGATCCTCAGCAGGAGAGACACCAGCCATGCTTCAGAGGTCCTCTATGTTCCAGGCACCTCCAGCAGACATCAACTTCTCTGGTTCTCCTCCACTGATAACAGTGATAACAGCTCAGGCCTCCTCCATACTTGAGGCCTAGGAAAACACTTCCCACACACTAGCCTCTGCCCACCCCCAGGCCTCATGCCCAGCCTGGGGGGCAGGCTGGACAGCACCCAGTCCTGTGCTAATCCAGGGCTGGCACAAGACTGAGCACATGGCAATTGCCTCCAGTATATGTACCCTATCCCAGCATGCACCACTGGTTAAGAGAATCCCAGTGATTGGCTGCTGTACTGTACATACACTTACTCTCGTGACGAGGGAGCATGAAGCCAGCTTACCGACCAATGAGGAAGCCGGGCAGCGTGTAATGACTCGCGGCCCGGCTTCCTGATAGCGGAAGTATCGTGCTAGGCATCGGAGCACTTGGGCGAGTATCGGTATCGATACTGGTATCAGTATCGGTGCATCCCTACCATGTATAGCACAGTGTATGAACTATGGCAGGTCAGTGTATGCCATGTATAGCACAGTGTATAAAGCATGATGGTCCTCAATATGCTATGTACATTGCAATCCTTGGCCTAACAATCGCCATAGCGACCCAGGCGGCCGCTATGGGGCCCGGGCACAGGGGGGCCCGGCCAAGCCTGCCTGGGTCGCTATGGCATGTGCTGGCTGTCACAGATACAGCTTAGCAGCGGCCACGGCGCATTTCCCCTGAAAGCCGCTGCGGAGCTGTGTCAGTGACAGCCAGTCGCTGCGGCAGATGAGGGCGGTGTTCGGAATGGAGGAGGCGGGGTCCGCCTCCTCTTACATCACTGGCCAGCGACCTAAGTGCAGGTGGGGCCAGTGATGTAAGAGAAGGCGGGGCCCGTCGATAGCAGAGGAGGTGGGGCCCGGGGACAGAACAGGAGTCGGGCCCGGGGACGGAACAGGAGTTGGGGCCCGGCGACCACAGAGGCGCTGACAGGTAAGAGATCTCAGACCCTGCAGAGCCCACTATAGAGAGTCTATAGTGGGCTCTGCAGGGTCACTCTCCGCTGGGGCTCTGCAGGTGGCATGACTAGCAATCACGGGGGCCCCATAAACATTTTTGCTATGGGGCCCTGTGATTTCTAGTTACGCCCCTGATTGCATTGTATAAAGTGTAGCAATACAGAGTATGTGTACAGTGTACAGTTTGCAGTGCGGTCTGATGCTGCAGAATCATTGCAGTTGAAGTGCGGTCGGTGAGCTGCCCTGCATATATTAAACAGAAATTAATTAGAAGAACGCTCAGCTTTACCAGCGCAGCGACTGCCACGTCCGTGCCAAGTGCCCAGCAGCTGAGTTGATGGTTTTAATAATTACAAAGCTGCAGCCTGGCTGTGCGGCAATAAATCAGCTGCAAGTGACAGCGGCAGAATCCTTAAAGTGGACACAAAGTCAAACCAGGCGAAGATTAGACACGCGCCATTCGTTTAGCTCCGAATCAAAATTCCTACGAATTTTCCGAAATTCGGCCACATCCGAATTTCCGAATCCCAATGCATCCGAATGTGTCCGAATCCGAATTTCTGTTTCTGAATTTTCCGATCCCGTCCGCATTTCGTTCAAAAACGAAACTGAATGGGACATGTGACTTTTCTGGCCAATCAGATGTGTTTTTCGGTTTAATGCATCCGAATGGGTCTGAACACGAATTTTCGTTACGGCAACATGGAAGCCATATACAGTATATAACAAAGTCCAAATCCCATTCGCACTGCCATGGTCTCAAAACCACAAGGTATATGTGGTGCCCAGGTGACCACACGGATGGCGCCGTGCAAAACACTAATAGTAAATAAAAGTAATTCACCGGCACGCACTTGAAGGGTTTTTAAAGTATTGATATGTTTATTCAATACCCAATGTCACATACTGTCATACGGTGCTAACGTTTTGGGTCCGCACAGGGATCCTTCATCAGAGGATCCCTGTGCGGACCTGAATAGTGATGTAAGAGAAGGCGGGGCCCGTCGATAGCAGAGGAGGTGGGGCCCGGGGACAGAACAGGAGTCGGGCCCGGGGACGGAACAGGAGTTGGGGCCCGGCGACCACAGAGGCGCTGACAGGTAAGAGATCTCAGACCCTGCAGAGCCCACTATAGAGAGTCTATAGTGGGCTCTGCAGGGTCACTCTCCGCTGGGGCTCTGCAGGTGGCATGACTAGCAATCACGGGGGCCCCATAAACATTTTTGCTATGGGGCCCTGTGATTTCTAGTTACGCCCCTGATTGCATTGTATAAAGTGTAGCAATACAGAGTATGTGTACAGTGTACAGTTTGCAGTGCGGTCTGATGCTGCAGAATCATTGCAGTTGAAGTGCGGTCGGTGAGCTGCCCTGCATATATTAAACAGAAATTAATTAGAAGAACGCTCAGCTTTACCAGCGCAGCGACTGCCACGTCCGTGCCAAGTGCCCAGCAGCTGAGTTGATGGTTTTAATAATTACAAAGCTGCAGCCTGGCTGTGCGGCAATAAATCAGCTGCAAGTGACAGCGGCAGAATCCTTAAAGTGGACACAAAGTCAAACCAGGCGAAGATTAGACACGCGCCATTCGTTTAGCTCCGAATCAAAATTCCTACGAATTTTCCGAAATTCGGCCACATCCGAATTTCCGAATCCCAATGCATCCGAATGTGTCCGAATCCGAATTTCTGTTTCTGAATTTTCCGATCCCGTCCGCATTTCGTTCAAAAACGAAACTGAATGGGACATGTGACTTTTCTGGCCAATCAGATGTGTTTTTCGGTTTAATGCATCCGAATGGGTCTGAACACGAATTTTCGTTACGGCAACATGGAAGCCATATACAGTATATAACAAAGTCCAAATCCCATTCGCACTGCCATGGTCTCAAAACCACAAGGTATATGTGGTGCCCAGGTGACCACACGGATGGCGCCGTGCAAAACACTAATAGTAAATAAAAGTAATTCACCGGCACGCACTTGAAGGGTTTTTAAAGTATTGATATGTTTATTCAATACCCAATGTCACATACTGTCATACGGTGCTAACGTTTTGGGTCCGCACAGGGATCCTTCATCAGAGGATCCCTGTGCGGACCTGAAACATTAGCCCCGTATGACAGTATGGGACATTGGATATACAGTATATACATATCATACTAAAGCTGAGGCTCCCAGACCTGGATAGCATTCGGGAGCTCCCAAATGCAATTCGGAAATTCAGATCCTAAATGCCATTAAGGTCTGGGAGGCGTATAGTTACATATAATACCAAAGCTGGATCTCCCAGACCCGAATGGCCTTTGGCATCCGAATTTCGGAATTGCATTCGGGAGCTCTTGAATGCCATTCGGGTCTGGGTGCCATATACATGTATTACTTAGGTTGAGGCTCCGAGACCCATATTGCTTTCTGGAGCTCCCGAATACTGATGGGCCCCTTGTGTTCGGTTCGAATTTGAACTTTAGAACATGGGAAAAGTTCGAACTCGAACTCAATGCAAGTCTATGGGGGTAGAACATTGAAAATCAAATGTCCCCATTTTCAAGCCTTAAATGCAATTTATTGGCAATAAAAAGTGTATGGGGATCCGGGTAGTGCCCTGAGGGACAGGAATCAATGAAATAAAAAACAAAAAACAAACAAAAAAAACAACATTTTTTTAAAGCAACAGTGATTTTTACATGACTTACAGGGTAAGAGTAAACATGAAAAAATCCTTCAAATATCGTGCCTGGGGGGTCCCCTTAACCTGCCTGGGAAGTGGCGGATTTGTAGGATGTATAGAACCTGCTGCAGCAAAACTGACATTTCTAAAAAAATAAATGACATTTATTTATTTTTTCTCTTAAAGTGTGCAGTTCCCCTTCCCAAACAATGCCAGAACCTTTAGGTCTGTTAGAAATCTTAGGAGGGACCAATTTTTTTTTTTTAAAGTGTGTAGGGTTCCCCCTAAAAAGTCATACCAGGCCCTTAAGGTCTGGTAGGAATATTTAGGAGGGACCCCATGTAAAAAAACAAAAAAAACAAAAAAAACAAAATGTGTGTAGGGTTCCCCCTAAAAGTCATACCAGGCCCTTAAAGTAGAACTATGGGGTTAAGTCTTTTAACAGCAAGCAGTTAAAGTAAAAACAAAAGTAATTTAATTCTATACGCTAGGCGGGCCCGCCTCCTCTTACATCACTGGCCAGCGGCCTAAGAGCAGGTGGGGCCAGTGATGTAAGAGACGTCGGGGCCCGTCAATAGCAGAGGAGGCGGGCCCGCCTCCTCTTACATCACTGGCCAGGCCCTTAAGGTCTGGTAGGGCCAGTGATGTAAGAGACGTCGGGGCCCGTCAATAGCAGAGGAGGCGGAGCCCGGGGACGAAATAGGAGTGGGCCCGGGGACGGAACAGGAGTCGGGGCCCGGCGACCACAGAGGCGCTGACAGGTAAGAGATCTCAGACCCTGCAGAGCCCACTATACAAAATTTTCCTATGGGGCCCTGTGATTTCTAGTTACGCCCCTGGCCACAGCATATTGAAAGAAAAAAAAAATCAATTGTTTATAAATAAATTTCCTCCCGCGAGTTTTTCTCAGCCTAACACTTTTTATACAATTGTCTCTCAACGATTTTATTTTTCCGGGAAAACATATTTTTCTAATAAATGCTTTTCGCTACTTCAGCGGTTTTGAACTTTCCAAAACTAGTTACAACGTTGCAATTGCTTTGGGTCTGAACACGAATTTTCGTTACGGCAACATGGGAGCCATATGCAGTATATACATATCATACTAAAGCTGAAGCTCCCAAATGCAATTCGGAAATTCGGATCCTAAATGCCATTCGGGTCTGGGAGCCGTATAGTTACATATGATACTAAAGCTGGATCTCCTAGACCCGAATGGCATTTGCGATCCGAATTTCGGAATTGCATTCGGGAGAATCCAGAATGCCATTCAGGTCTGGGAGCCATATACATGTATTACTTAGGCTGAGGCTCCCAGACCCAAATAGCATTCTGGATTCTCCCGAATGCAATTCCGAAATTCGGATCGCAAATGCCATTCGGGTCCGGGAGATTCAGCTTTAGCATTAATATCTGTATACGGTGTTCTGTGGTATTCGCAACAAATATTCATAAACTCATCCGAAATCAACAAACATTCAGATTTCATCTGAACCTTAAACCCGAACCGAATTGAATTTCAGTTCCGAATCCCAAAATAACGAAAAATATCCGAACCGAATTTTTTCGCAGCTTACATGTCTAGCAAGGATGGCCGTGCACCAAGCCCCAATATATCCGCAGATTGATGTACCATATGGAGGGCAGAACCTCCAGCATGAAATATGTCTTTGCGTTGAGCCTGCGTTCATCAATGCACTTGGTGTGAATCAGCCCGAAATCAGGGCCGGTGCTAGGATTTTTGCCTAGACAGGCAAAGTTGCATTTTTGCACCCCCCCCCCC
>NW_017307414.1:239457-260755 GCF_000935625.1 Nanorana parkeri | reverse complement strand
CTTGTTGTTTATTTATGCAGCGCGACGCATAACAAACACGGACTGTTTACGGGGCTCGCAGAAAGGCGCATAAATAAATAATATTCCAACCTTTTGAAGAGTCATTTGCACTACAAATAAACAGCTGATTTTTTTTTTTTTTGCTCCAAAATGTTTCTTTAGAAATTGTAAAACTCGGTTTATGTTTAAAAGTCTCGCAGGATAAACCTCGAGAAGACGTTTGATTGTATAAGACTTACATGTGCACACGTATGTATGTTTAACGTCCTTTCATTCTGGGAATAAACAGTCAGTCTCCCCGGATTTTGCTTTATAATGTACTCAGGCTGGAGACTTGTAAATGGGATCAGGTAGGTTGGCAATCGGTCTCAGCGGTGCAATGCTGAATTTAAAGTAGATCTAAGCCCAGTCACTAAAATTTCATATAAGCTTCAATATATTAAAGGAGAACTATGAGGTGAGCGATTTTCACTCATCCTCATAGTTAGAGTCGACGCGTGACAATGAAACTGTCACACGCCGACTCAATAGATCGGGAAGTGAGAGAACACATAGCGTCGCTCACTCACTTCTCGATTATCTCCCTGCAGAGAGCCTTAACTGTCACTCACAGCTCCCTGCAGGGATTCCCCCCCTTCCCGCTCCGATCCTCCAGCACTGACTGGTGGAAGGGATGGGGGAGGGGGCGGGTACAGCTGGCTCTGCCTCTAATGTAGGGATCCATCCCGGCTGCGGCGGTCTCAGTATGCCGCGATCTGTAACTGGCGATATACTGAGCTTTGGGTCACGGGAGGACGCTAGTTTATGTCCTCCCGTGACCCTTAGGAGAACTATGGGGAAAAACACTTACCCCATAGTTCTCCTTTAATGTAAGTTTAAAAATTGTGTGCAATGTTCTTAAATCTGCACTTTTATTACAATAATCCCTAGTAATCGTTCCATGGAGGTCCTTTGTTCAGGCACTTCCTGTTATAGGGTGACAACTGCCTCCTATTTGAGGGCCTGTGGTGTCACTCTGTCATATGTGGTCCAGGTGAAGATTACAACACATTGTGCGGGCATGGTTCATAGTTGTAACTAGACATGTGGATTCAGATTCGGACGAACCTGCAAATCAACGAAATTCAGTTGATTCGGCCGTTCTTCAGAATCGGAAACAGCAAATTTATTATATGCCCGAATTTACGAAAACTATATTCAGGCATACATAAAGTAGTTTTCAGAAAGCACGACGGCCATATTGGCTATTGTGTTCTGCGCATGCCCGCCGCCATCTTGGAGGCGGAGCGTATGATATCACATGACGGTCATGTAATCTTGGAGAGGAACTGCTGTACACCTTACCAGAACCCCTATGTATAAAGGAGGGTGCTGTAGTAACCATAGATGGTGCCGTGCATCTTCAAATATATGATAAACGTCACCAGCACCCCTATGTCTTCATCAGGGACGAAAATGCGAGCACCGCCATCTTGGTGTATACCAAGATACGCTCAAAGATGGCGGAGCGTATGCGCAGAACGCAATGGCGGCCGATATGGCCGCCACTCGTTCTGCACTCTCAGTGTGCGGTTTCGGATTCGGAGGCTCGTTGCCTCCGAATCCAAAACAGCATAAAAATGTGTTTTCTTTGAGGAAATGATTGAAAATGTTTTTTCGTTTTCATTTGTTTCGTCAGAAAACTTGTTTCCTGACACCAATACATGGCAGCATACAATGGGTATGGCTCCGCCCCCAGCTCATTGTATGCTGCCATGTATTGGCGTCAGTAAAGGAAAATTACCGATAGGTAAGTATACAATTTTCCGTTTTTTTTGCCGTGCACATGTCTAGTTGTAATCATGAAGCCGGTTCAGAGCAATCCTGTGTAGCTGATTCTGGAGCGAGTGCATGTGGACAGGAAGTGGTTGAAAGGGGCAGCAGGAGGTTAGAAGCATCAAAGTGCAGGAAAAGAATTAAAAAAAAATAGGTCACAGTATTTTATAAGAAAAAATGGATTGCTTATGATACGCAATGCTGTAGCAAATGCAAAAGATGTGTTGGTGGCGCTTGAACTATGGAAACAAACTGCCTTGGCTTTTTTACCTTTTTAAAATCTGCAAACTTCCAAAATTTAGAACTTCCCAAGCAGAAGTCCCATTGAAAAAAGAAAAAGAAAAAATTGTGAATTAGAGAACAGCACAGAGATGCAAAATTGTACATAATGGTTTTAGAAGCTCATGACGAGATGATGGGGCCAAAAAAATAACCGGGCCCACTTTTTTCTGGGAATGGTATAGGATAGAAGGGTGGGAGCTGGTGGCACTGGCAGTCCCTCTATGGTGGCTTGGGCAACAGTAGAAGCAGATATAACACAACAATAGCCTGAACCCCTCCTCCTAAAAAGTCTACCAAGGATACCATAGGATAGAAGGTTAGAACCTGGTGGCAATGACAGTCAAGTTATGGTGGCTTAGACAACAGCAGAAGCAGATATAGGACAGAGATAGCTTGAACCCCTCCTCTTAAAAATTCTACCGGGAATGCTATAGGATAAAAGGATGGACCTGGTGACATTGACTGGTGAGTTAAGGAGGCTCAGGCAACACTAGAAGCAGATATAAAGCAGAAATTACCTGAACCCCTACTATTGGTGATGCCATGGGATAGAATGGTGGAACCTGGTGGTACTGCCAGTCAAGCAATGGTGGCCTAGACAGCAGCAGAAGCAGATATAAGGCAGAGATAGCCTGAACCCCTCCTCTTAAATTTCTACAGGGGATGCTATAGGATAAAAGGGTGGAACCTAGTGGCCTTGGCAATTAAGTTATAGTGGCTCAGGCAACAGCAGAAGCAGACATAAGGCAGAGATAGCCCAAACTCCTAAAATTCAACTCAGGGTGCTATAGGATAGAAGGGTGGGACCTGGTGGCACTGACAGTCAAGCACAGGGTGCTCAAGCAACAGGAGAAGCAGATATAAGGCAGAAACAGCTGGAGCCCCTTTTCTTAAAAATTCCATCAGGTATGCTATAGGATAGAAGGGTGGGCCCTTGTGGCACTGACAGTCAAGATATTGTAGCTCAGACAACAGCAAAAGCACACATAAGGCAGAGATAGCCTGAACCCCCAAGAATTCTCCTAGGGATGCTTCAGGATAGAAGGGTGGGACCTGTTGGCACTGACACTCAAGCACAGGGTGCTCAGGCAACCGGAGAAGCAGATATAAGCATCAGCTTTTGCTCCTTTTCCACCAGAAGCCTTTTGGGAATCCAAAATACCAAACGTAACTGAAATTTGCACTCGCTGATCCGAATCCATGAAATTCATTCTGAACTTATCACCTGAAGTTGGGATCAAATCTGGTGGCCGTGGCCACCATAGGGATTCGTCCGGTGTCACACCTAGGATGAACTGTAACCATCCAGCCAATGACCTTTAGCACTTCCTGGTCCACCAGGCTGTAACCTTGTTTGATTTTTTTTTTGTATATGTTTCCTATTGTTCCGTAAAACACATAACTAATGGGTAAAGTCTTCTCAGTAAATAGTGTCTCCTGTTATGTAGAATGTGTTTGGAATAATTCTGGTTTGGATTACTCCCAGGAATGTGCTAAGCCTCTTAAAGTATCAGAAGTTATGAAAACGTTGGAGGGAATGTGATATGACCCTGTACTCCGCCGGCTGCTGCAGGAGTGGATGGGCCTTTTAGGTACATGTGTTTCTCCCCGGCTCGGGTATTACTCCCGGCCTGTAGTACATAATCCTATTTCCTTGTAAGCAGCGGGGAGTCCTGTACACGACTCTGGAGGTCTTACAGGCTGCTCAGCGTTGGAGGGTCAATCAGTGAGTTTAAAGGAGAACTATGAGGTGAGTGCTTCTCACTCACCTCATAGTTCTAGCCGACCTGTGACAATGAGACTGCCACAGGTCGGCTCAGTAGATCGGGAAGTGAGCGAACACATACCGGCGTTCCCTCACCTCTCGATCCTGTCACGTCTCTCTGCCGTGACAGGGGAGGGGCTGGATTCCCCCCTCCCCACTCCGATCCACCAGCACTGACTGGCGGATCGGACGGGGGAGGGGGCGGGTACAGCTGGCTCTGCCTCTAGATAGGCAGAGCCAGCTGTCACTCACGCAGCTGGGAGGATCCAGACATCGATGTCGGGATCCGCTACGGCGTCTCAGTATACCGCGAGCTGTAGCTCTCTATATACTGAGCTTAGGGTGACGGGAGGACGCTAGTTTGTGTCCTCCCGTTACCCTAAGGAGAACTATGGGGAAAAGCCCTAACCCCATAGTTCTCCTTTAATACAAGCGGAGGACATTATTACTTCTAGATTTCCTATAGGGGTACATGCAAAAGATTTTAGATGAAACCCCAACAATTCATTTTCAAATGCAAGTGCAGTGTAAGTCCCTGAATGTGACCTGGTATCAGCCCTACTGCAACCCTTGTGAGAGGAAGAAGCAGTACAAGGGCCAATCAGTTCATGGGCTGACAAGAAGCATCGGAGGAGAGAGCAAAGTGTTGAGCTCATTAGTGCGCTGCTTCTCCTTTGACCGTCCAGTCACCTCATTGGCTGAGTCTAAGGGCCTGTTCACACGACGTCCGTTTTCTGTGCTGATCTGATCCGTGCGCTCCTGCACTAAAAATGCATCCCAATGTATCCCCATGTGTTTTATGGGCTACAGTTCTCACGTGCGCAGTCCGTTCAGGTTACGACAGAAAAAATACTGCATGTCACATTTTGTCCGGTCAGGAAACGGACCGGAAACGCAAAACGCGGCAAAAACGCACTGCATCAGTAGCACAGCGTCTGCAGATCCGCACCTGATCAGGACCTGATATCATGTGAACAGGCGCTAAAGCTGACTTTTGTCTTGCGATGGTTGTAAGGTAATTTATAAAAACGTACGATCTGCCCATCTTGGACAGGCAGATCGAACTTGCGACCTGAGGGGCGGGCTTCTGATGACCGCCATGCTGAACGGGCAGTGTGCGGCAATTTTCTTACCAGCATGCCACAAACCAGCCGAAAATCGTACGATTCTCCGCTAGTTTTCGAACATGTTCGTAAGACAAAAGTCGTGCGACCGTACAGTAGAAACGGTTGCGCGCCTGCCACACACCTTGCGATTATCGTACGATCGCTGGATTTCCCAGGGACTATCGTACGATAATCGCAAGGTGTGTGGGCACCTTAAGGTTCCCTGGGCTCAGAGGAAGTAGGTTGAATGCTGCTGGCCATTAGACTGAGGACACGTAATGGAGCAAATCTCTGGACTGAAGATGAATATTGCAGCGAAAGCCGGTTTTGTTATTTTATCTTTTAACGGCCCTGTGAATTTGTATCCTGTTGTTTTTGGCTGACGTTCCACTTTAAACATACCATTTAACCCCTTCACGACTGGGCTTGTTTTTAGTTTCTGTTCGGAAATGACTGACACGCTTTTTGACATTTTTGCTGTGTGATTCTTCCACGTCAGTCATATACTTTCTTACAAAGTGCACCCAGACATATTATATATTGTTTTTTAGAGGACAGATATAGCTATACAGCTATATATTTATATCACATGTGTGTACCGAACTCCTCACTTAGGACAAATAAAATATAAAAATTGAGGAAAAAACGTAAAACAAAACATTTTTTTCCCCAGTTTTGATTTGTAGTATTTTTTTTTGAAAAACAGCACAGCTAAAAAAAAAATGCATCAAATACATTCATTTATTTGTCCTTTATTTGGAATAACCTCACATCCCTAGGATTTTAGAAATCTTTCTGTACTTCTCGGCCTAAAACTAAAAGCTAGCATTTTAATCTTTTTTTCTCTAAAAGCTAAAAGTGGTCACCTGGCATACAATGTCACTGTATATATACTTTGAACATCACTCTCATGAGGGGGTTCAATTTAAAAAAATTAACCCCTTAGGGTGAAAACCAAATCTGCAGCTCAGCTGTAGATTTTCAATGTAATGGGTACATTTTTATATTAATGACAGTATAAAAATATATTTAAATATATCATTTTTATTTGTTACATTTATTTTTATTTTTTTTTACACTTTATTATTTTATTTTTTTACACTTTTCACAATTTTTAAAATTTTGTTTTTACATTTTTAGTTTATTTATTTAATTATATTGAGCAGTCATTGTGAATTAATCTCACTATTACTGCTTGATAATTTAATTAATATAATCGTCACACAATCTAATGGTATTAAAAATGACCTTTCCATTTAAAATGGTAGCTGCTGCAATGTTCTAAATCTATCAAAAAATGTTTATGCGATATGGTGAGTGTAACGCCCCCAGAAATATCCCTCCCTGCTTCTGTGATTGGCTGACTGGTTTTCCCAGAAGTCTGCACCAAAATAAAAATATCAATTTTGGCATCTCTTACAGTAGGAGTTTCATTTTTGGTGAGAAACTCCCTGAGGGTTAATTACTCCTAAAGGGATGCCGACACTGCTCCTTTCCTCATTACAACACAGAAAGTCCACCAGCTGATTATAATGAACCCAACCATATCATTCAGGGATCAGGCTGGAAAGGACGCGCTGCAACAAACAGATATTTCTCCAGAACAGAAACAGGTCGGAAACAAAGTTTGATAAGATCCCTGTAATGTACACAGATCACTCAGAGGGGTTTGTTTTTTTCTCAGCAAAAGTGGAATTACTCTTTACCCACTTGTTGACCGGGGTGTTTACACTTTGGCTGACGTTTATTCCGTCATGCAGTGCTGTACTGAAATGAATTTTATACCATTTTTTGGGGACAGATAAAGCTTTCTTTTGGTGGTATTTAATCACCACTGGGGGTCACGTCGGGTAAATAGACACCAAACATGTTAAGCTTTAAAATTGCATGCGTCTGCGAACTCGCAAAAACTACCATACACAAAATTGGCCCTAGGCGACACTTTAAAAGCTTTTACCGCTCATCAGTTTAGTGTTATCAGTGATTGATGAATTATTGCTATCACTGCGACGTTCGATACGAAACATGTGCGGCGTAATGGATGCAATCATTGTTTACGCACTTAGGCGCACTCGACACATGTTTGCATGTTTATGTGGGGGGCGGGGGACTTAAAAACATTTTAACATTTTTTTAATTATCTTTATATCTGACTTTTTAAATTTTTTTATATTTTTTTTGTAACTAATTCTTTTAAACATTTTTTTTTCACTTAACTTTATTGCTATCACATAGGGGACTAACAAGCCCCCTTTGTGATAGCCAATTTTCAGTGACAGGTCCTCTTTATGTCCTCTTTAAGACCCCTAATGTCACCTAGGGACCCCAAGAGAAGCTGATGAAGCAAACACCTGCTTCACCAGCTTCTCTCCGGTTTCTGTATTTAGCTTTCTTTTGGTGGTATTTAATCACCACTGGGGGTCACGTCGGGTAAATAGACACCAAACATGTTAAGCTTTAAAATTGCATGCGTCTGCGAACTCGCAAAAACTACCATACACAAAATTGGCCCTAGGCGACACTTTAAAAGCTTTTACCGCTCATCAGTTTAGTGTTATCAGTGATTGATGAATTATTGCTATCACTGCGACGTTCGATACGAAACATGTGCGGCGTAATGGATGCAATCATTGTTTACGCACTTAGGCGCACTCGACACATGTTTGCATGTTTATGTGGGGGGCGGGGGACTTAAAAACATTTTAACATTTTTTTAATTATCTTTATATCTGACTTTTTAAATTTTTTTATATTTTTTTTGTAACTAATTCTTTTAAACATTTTTTTTTCACTTAACTTTATTGCTATCACATAGGGGACTAACAAGCCCCCTTTGTGATAGCCAATTTTCAGTGACAGGTCCTCTTTATGTCCTGCACACCCGCACGCATATTACAAGCGATCTACAGACGCCCGAACGCTTGTATGTAAACAGCCATTGCTGGCTGTTTACAGTGCAGGCTGAATTCCCGCCGCCTAGCAGCGGGCACGAGCGGGATGTTTAAAAATGCCCACCCGCATTCAAGAAGCCGCTGTCCGGCCGTTTAATTACAACGGCCAGACAGCAGGTGGTTAAAAAAATCTCTCTTTGAAGTGACGCTGATTATGAGATTCTCAGTCACAGACATGTGGATGAATTAAATATTTCTTGCCTCCTGTAAAATGTTTTTTTTTTTTTAAACAACTCAGCCTAATTATTGAAGTCAATATTTTCTGCACTGGTGTGAAGTGTATACCTCCTATGAATGTAAATTCAGACCTTCCTTTCTATTCTACAAGCTCCATATCGGCCCAAAAAAATGGAACTTTTGGGAAGATGCAGAAAGTGCCATTTTCCGCTACATCGGCGCATCCCTGCTTTATCTCCTCCCCGCTGGGCGCTGCTCTGTGTCCAAGTGGGGAGGAGAGAAACTGTCACAGGCGGCCGAGCGCTGCGGGAGGAAAGCGCTGTGTGCGGCCGGCGTCTCTCCTCCCCACACCGCTCAGCCTCCTGTGACAGATCAAAGGAGAGCGGTGTGTGGGCGGAGACAGCCTGTGCTGTCACAGGAGGCTGAGCTCTCCTCCCGCACCGCTCGCTCACTGACACAGGATGGAGAGCGGGTACAAGCAGTCATGTGATCAATGATGAGTGTTTGTACATAATTGAGGACATAGTATGGTTACTATATCTCCCATTGTATGAATGAATGGGAAGTGATCTACATCACTTCCTGTTCATTCATGATTGTGGTTATAATAAACATACTCTGTCCTCATGTTATGAATGAGCAGGAACACTCAGTATAGAGGATCATTGATAACAGGGGCTGCAGAATAAGAGATTGAGGACTCTGTGTCTCTGAGGACTCTGTGTCTCTGAGGACTCTGTGTCCTCAATCTCTTTTTCTATTTTACAAGGGAAATATCAGGGGGTCTGTTTAGACTCCTAATATTTCCCCGAAGCCCCTAAAAGTAAAGTAAAAAATATTTAATAAAAATGAATAAATATAAAAAAAATGTAAAAGTTTATAAAAAAAATAAAAATAAAATATTTTTAAAAAATTGAAAAAAGTTAAAATAAAAAACATTTTCAGTTTTGGCATTTTTTTTTCATTTCGGTTTTTATATTTTCTTTTCGGTGCACCTCTAATCATAAGCTTAGCCAGGGTACAATGATTTATGATATTAGATTCCCCGAAAAAAAAAGTGTTATATTTCATAATAAACGTATCGCACTAACTGTAATTTATAGTCGTTTAATTGTGTTATAATTCCTGCGATAACTCCGGCACAGATGCTCACCTTGTATTTTTCTTCATAATCAGTACAAATTGGGCCACTCGGCCACATCTGGTTTTACTTGTAAATTCTGCCGTTTTCATGGCCAATGGAGTCTGGTAATCATTGCGATATCAAATTCCCGAACAGCCACCTCTGTATTTTTAGATACATTTACTAAATGATTTGACATAAGTTCTGAGTGACTGTCATCGCTCGTTACTACTACCTGAAACACACATAATTGCGGAATATGAAATAAAATCATGGAAAATTTGTTGGTTTTTGGATCTCTTGACATTTTTTTTTTGCTTATGTCCAATTATGGTAAAAATATAAAATAAAAGTTTTGTAGATGTTAAATTAATTTTCAGGAATATTGCCATTTAGGGTCATAATCATAAGCATGACCTTCAGTTGAACTTACCATCTTGTCTTGAATGGTATTGTGATCGTAATGTCTTTCTTATATTGTAAAGCGCTGCGCAAATTGTTGGCGCTATATAAATCCGGTATAATAATAATATTTTTTAGTAAATTTACGAGGCTGCATAAAAAAATTCCTGACATGTCATAATCATATACAGCAACAGTATATTTTTTCAGAAAATCTCTACCTTTTATTATTAAAAATCCCTCCTTCGTTACCAAAAATGGTGCTGTTCTGCTCTCGCCTGCTGCCTGCCCTGACCCCTCTATGGACTCTGACTACCGTTGCTGTCATCTGATGCCTGACTTGACCTCTGCTTGGACTCTGACTACTCTTGTCTGCCACCTGCGTCAAACCCTGTCTGGACTTTGACCACTCTCATCTGCTGCCAGAGATGAGCGTTGAGATCAGTGGCAAGTGAGGCACCACCCCCCCCCAGGCCCGCCACCGCCCCCGCCCCCGCAACGAGCTATGTGTGGAGGGAGAAGGGAGGGAGGAGCCACCCTGTTCCTCACTGATAAGGCATCTAGATGGATGCCGTCAGTGAATTTTTTTTTGATTGGATGGCTTGGACCAGTGACGCATTGCCATTGACCCCACCCATCCACAGAGCTCAAGCCTCTGACTCCAAGTTAGAGGCTGTTCTAGCTCTGAACTCACTATGTTAGGTTGCACAGCACTGGGAAAATTTGCTGCTGTGTAACCTAACATAGCTGTCAGAATCCTGATGATGATATAATTAACAGGCAGCGCTCCGTCCATGACAGGCGTCACGATACCGAGCACCACGTGAAGGTACCTATACAGGCGAACCGAATATGTGACCACACTGCAGATACCACAACAATCTTTGAGAATAATAGTTTTAATAGATATAGCAAACCACATAAACACAGGCAATCCCACCACCACCACAGGCAAGAAACAAATAAGAGCCACACTATATACAAACGGCAAGGGCCGGGAGCCACAGATCGGGAGAACTCAGGGGTAAGGGTCAGGAGTCAGGGTCCAAGGCAGAAACAGGATACTGGTTACAGGAAACACGATATGGCGACAATACTGAGGCACGGGCCTTACAGCAGGGAGAGGTTAAATACCCTCCAAGAGCAGCACCAGGTGGCGACTAATTGCTGGCAGACACCTGCAGGCGAGCACTGGAACTGCAGGATCTGGTTCCAGCTCCACAGTGCCCCCCGGAGGTGCTCTGGTCCCTGACAACAGGTAACACAGTGTCAGCTTCAGACTTGAAGCTGACAGCTTTTTCTTCTACAATGGCAGGTGAGGCTTTGCCTCAACTGCCTCCCCATACTGCACGTCCCTGCCTGCTGTCTGCCCCAACCTCTGCCTGGACACTGATTACCCTAACCTACAGCCTGCCTCAAGCTCAGCCTGCACTTCGACCAGCTATTGAACTGTCAGCCTGTTCCTGCAATTGCTTTGGTGGGGTGATTCTGTGGCTGCGATCTGGTGACATTTTGCAGTAAAATACCCCGGGGGACACAAGGGTCAACGGCCCATTTCTGGTGAAGACCAAAGTGCCACTTAGACTCCAGGTGCGTCATCCTTAACAAACTAGCCTTAATGCGTGCCTGAAGTGCGGAGGAGTGCATTATCCCCAAATTAGCCATTACAGCTAATGTTTTTCTTCTTCAACATGGATTTGTTTTAAAAAATTCCGTTCAAAAGGGAACACCAATCTGCTCCAATGCAAATGTCTTAATATTACTTAAAGTACATTTTAATGACCCCTTTGGCAGGGATAAGTTCCCAGAAAGCTCAAATTATGTTAAAATATTTAATGCAGGAACGAGGTTTACTATAGACGCTCCGGTCTGCAGAGGAAATACCCCCCTGTAATTACACAATTATGGCGCGATCAACAATTACAGTAACTGTTTCCCTTCGTTCCATTTTCACGAGGAACCTAATTAAAGCCGTGCCATTCGTTTGTAGAGCGTTTCTGACCCGAACAAGAAGATGAATAGAAAGCTAACACGTTCCAAAAGTCTGAAACAAAGAGGAAAAAAAAAATGTTTCTGCCATTTGAAGAAACTTGAAGAGAAACTTCACCCTGATCTTTAAAATACAGCAAAGGCTGTTGGAATACACATTATTGTATCTATTGCAACAACTCCTGCAGTATACATTTTCTGTCACTAGATGGCAGTGTTTATAAATTCTGTTGTATCAATGGTATATACTAGGGATGCACCGATACCGATACTAGTATCGCAGCGCCCGCCATTCTGATTGGCCGGGAAGCTGTCTTCATGCTCCCTCGTCATCTCATGATGAGGGAGCATGGAGCCGGCCTCCCAGCCAATCAGAAAGCAGGGCGTCGCGTCATTACACGGAGCCCTGCAATAGAATGCAAACGCACCATGAATAGGCTTCCAATGCACTAGAATGGACGCACTAGAATGCCAACACTCTATGAATAGGCTGCCAATGCACTAGGATGGGTGCACTAGAATGCCAATGCACTATAAATGGGCTGCCATGCCCTAGAATGGAGGCACCAGAATGCCAAGGCACTATGAATGGGCTGGCAATGCACTAGAATTGACACACTATAGAATGCCAACATACTATGAATGGGCTGCCAATGCACTTGGATGGGTGCACTAGAATGCCAATGCACTATGAATGGGCTGGCAATGCACTAGAATGGACGCACTTGAATGCCAACACACATTTTAAATGGGCTGCCAATGCACTAGAATGGACATACTAGAATGCCAATGCACTATGAACGGGCTGGCAATGCACTAGAATGGAAGCACTTGAATGGCAACACACTATGAATGGGCTGCCAATGCATTAGAATGGGTGCCCTAGAAGGCAATGCATTATGAATAGGCTGCCAATGCACTTGAATGCCAACACATTATGAATGGGCTGCCAATGCACTAGAATGGACGTACTAGAATGCCAACGCATTATGAATGGACTGCCAATGCACTAGAATGGGTGCCCTAGAATGCCAACGCACTATGAATGGATACACTCAGTATGCCAAAGCAAATTTTAAATGAAACCGACCCCAAACTCTTACAGTTTTGACCTTAAATCTGAAGTCCAGGCAAACAGCTAAATATACGGATGAAATTCATATAAGAGGCATGATTTAGCTGCCAAGGGATTTGCATTTCTGTCCATCCAGTCTTGAGATTTACACAGCTCTCCCGTACCGCACAGGCCTGCCTGGCAGGGCAGCAGAACAGTATATATAATGGTGTATTAATGAATACTGGGTTGCATAATTGTCTTTAATATTCTGCCTGGGGTTTGGCTTTGTTAATAGAGTAACTCGAAATTCCATTTCATTTAAATACATTTGTAAGAAATCTGCAGATGTTTTCGGAGATCTCCGTCTTCTGCGTCTCGGGCGGCCGGGGGAAGTGATGGATTTGGTCTTAATTGATTTCAGGAGTTAATGTTAATAAAACACATTCGGGAACCGCTCTCATTCGGTCCTCATGCTGATAAGCACAGTAATAGTCCTGCATGACACTGCGGGGAATGAGAACAGAGGAGTTAATTACGTATAAAATACAAATATGTTGGAATAACAATGAAAGAAAAAGAATCCTTCCGCTTCCTATCCAAAAATGTTCCATTCAGGGCGGAAATGGGCACTGCTTGATTTTCTGCTGGGCATCCATGTCTCCTCCCTAAAGGGATTCTCCATATATCTGTTTGTACATAGGCTGGCTGTCCACTAAAGGGCAGACAATACAGCAGTCTTGTGCCCTCTAATGCAGGGATAGGCAACCTCGGCCTTTGGCCTAACCCTATCATGCCTTTATCTCTGGGAGTCATGCCTGTGGCTGTCGATCTTGCAATGCCTCAATGGGACTTAACCGCAGCTGGAGTGCCAAGGTTGCCCACCCCTGCTCTATAGCGATATATGGAAAATTAATTGGCACTGGTGACAATAGTAGCTTTAGTTTAGTTGAAAAAGTCGAGTTAAAGGAGAACTATGAGGGGGGTGTTTTTCACTCACCTCATAGTTCTAGCCGACCTGTGACAATGAGACTGTCACAGTTCGGCTCAGTAGATCGGGAGGTGAGCGAACACCTACGGGGGTTCGCTCACCTCTCGATCCTGTCACGGCTCTCTGCCGTGACAGGGGAGGGGCTGGATTCCCCCCTCCCCGCTCCGATCCTCCAGCGCTGACTGGCGGAACGGACGGGGGAGGGGGCGGGTACAGCTGGCTCTGCCTCTAGATAGCCTCCAGACATAATTGTTGGGATCCGCTGCGGCGTCTCAGTATGTAGGGAGCTGTAGCTCGCGGTATACTGAGCTTAGGGTGACGGGCGGACGCTAGTTTGTGTCCTCCCGTTACCCTAAGGAGAACTATGGAGAAAAACCTTAACCGCATAGTTCTCCTTTAACAGCAGCAGGAAAGCCAACAACATAAATAAAGAGGGACTTTCTCCCTCAGAATATCTGCAAACGTTTGTGTGAACGATGGAAAACATGAACGTTTGCAAAGTAGTGTTAAACTCTCCTACTTTTTTTTTTTCAATAATGAATCCAGATCAAACAAAATATACATCACCCAGCAAAGTATTTCTGTACATTTTTGCCCAATCACTTATGGTCACTATATTTCTGAACAGCTCCAACTCTTTCAGATCGGCTTTCCTGAACTTCCTGTCCAGTACAGGATCACAAGGGACAGAGCAGTCTCCAGAATCTGTCCATCTACTAGCTTGGTGAAAGGAGGAGATGGGGGCAGGGAGGAGGGAAGTGGATTGCCTTGTTGTGCTTGAGTGTTTGTGGAACCACACACATCTTACTAGCACACACACAACGGTGGCTCCATAGAACCCTGAAAAGGAAAGGAGACACCCTACAACAGGATATCAGGTCCAGTGCTCTGGGGACCAGCTGATTCTACAGAAAGCTAAAACTTTTAAAAGAGCAGAATCCATTGTATGTGATTTCATCTGCATTTGAAATAGCTGAATAATCTTTTGACTTTAATATAACTAATATAATATAATGTAATATAATACTATATTATATTATAATATATTTTCTTTTCGAGTTGAATGTATTGTGATGTAATACCTAATTATGGCCAATAGATGGAGCTGAGGAGCATAGGAAATCTATACTTGTCAGCACATGAACTGATCAGGCTTCTTCCTCTCGCACTCCAGCCCTCCTGTACAGGCTGGTACCGGGTCACATTCCCATACCTGCACTTCTTGCATTCATCAGATACATTTCATGATGTATTCATGATTGCAGAGCTGCATTCATTTGTATCGTTTGTATTTCTCAGCAGTTCAGCTTTAAGTGTCTCGAAAATAAAAAATAAAAGTGTGAGAATCAAATTAGTCTGAAGGTAAGGCTTCTGTTCCCAGTGGCTATTTATTGACGTGTAGTCATCCCCTCCCGTCACAAGCTTGATGTATAATTCATCCCTGCGAGTTCGCAGACATATTCTTCCATGGCCTATATTCATACGCTGAGGATCGCGGGGCGCAGAGGGCCCGGTCTGGTTATTGATGGATGGCGCGGAGCCAGAATATGTCTTTACTTAAGCTGAGCCATGAGAAACTCGTTTTCGTGACAAATGGGAAAGAAAGCTCGGAGTGACAATTGTTTAATTGTTCTGGTTGGAGGACATATTTTTTTTTATGATTCCCGGTGCCGTTGCTCTCGGACGGTCATTTCAGTAGGATAAAAGTGCGTTACTACAGTGTTGCCTATAATGGCTGCACTTTGTATAACAAGATTCCTAGACTTATGGGGGGGGTGACAGGTCCATGCTTAATAGCAGCTCATGCATCTAATTGACAGGTTTACGTCTTTCTTGTAATAGGTCACAACGGCTGCACCAAATTAATGAACAAATACCGCCTTTTTGGGGTTAAGAAAACTAGCGTTAATTAAGACCAATTTCATTTTGGAGTAAGACGGGCCATGCCACACCCTCCCAGTCAGCGGTTGTTTTGGCGCTGTCAGCCCACAGAATCATTGTTTGCTAGAACAATGTTGGCTGCACTGCTTCATTGTTTGCTAGGATGCTGCTGGCCCACAGCATCATTGGTTGCTACGGCTCTGTTGGTTGCTAGGATGCTGACAGCCCACAGTGTCATTTGTTTCTAGAATGCTGTCAGGTAACAACATTGCTGGTTGCCAGGATGCTGTCAGCCCACAGAGTCATTGGTTGCTAGGACACTGTTGGCTGCACAGCTGCACTGGTTGCTAGGACGCTGCCTGCCCATAGCCTCATTGATAATAAGGATGCTGCAGCCTACTGCATCTTTGTTTATAAGGATGCTGCCGGCCCACAGCATCATGGGTTGCTAAGACTATGTCTGCTCACAACGTCATTGGTTGCTAGGAATGCGATCAGCCCACAGAATCATTGGTTGCTAGGGCACTGGCAGCCCACAGTGTCATTGATTGATTGGATGTTATTGGCCCACAGCATTGTTAGTTGCTAGGATGCTGACAGCACAAAATGTAATTGGTTTCTAGAATGCAGTCAGCTCACAACATCATTGGTTTATAAGGACGCTGGCAGCTCACAGCATCATGGGTTGCTAAGACATTGTTGACCCACAGCATAATTAGTTGCTAGGATGCTGTGAGCCCACAGCATCATTGGCTACTAGGACACTATCAGCCCACAAAGTAATTGAGTGCTAGGATGCTGTCGGCCCACAACGTCATTGTTTGATAGGATGCTGTCTGCCCAAAGCATCATTGGCTTAAAAGGATGCTGTTGGCCTACAGCATCATTGGTTGCTAGTACACTGTAGGCCCACTGGTTGCCAGGAGTTGTGCTGGATACCATCCAAAGCATCCTAAGTTGCTAAGAACTGGATGGGAAGATGTGTATGGGCGAGGGGTGGGGAGAGACAAACGTTTCCCTGGGTCAGTGAACTTTCTCTGACCCACGGAGTGGCAGCCCCCCTTCAAGAGTCACCCAGGGCATGTGCTATATGTCCTGGATACGCCACAGGGGAACAGTACTCCACATGTCATTGGAAGAATGCCCAGCCCTTACCACCCCCAGAAGGAGAAGAGGAGCCTTCTGTGACGTCAATAGACCACCTCAAAGACTTTTCATATGGTTTCTTTGTTAAAGGGAACTTCAAATGAGGTTACTTTATTTCATAATGAAAAAAATGGGGGGAAAAAACCTGAAAATGTCCTCGTCTATCCCAAAAAATGAAAAAGAAAATGTTCTCCATAGAAAATCCATGGCGTAGATTCTGATTCGAAGATCAACCTTCGAAAATGAGCAACCTCTTATGCAATCTAGTGAGTTCCCACCAGAAACCCGGAGCCATCCTCCTTGGTTTCCCATCCAGTTACTAGTCACACGCTCACTTTTTACCCTCAGCAAAGCGGAATCCATATGCTAGCGGGGGGAAATATCACGTAGAGGCGGAGTGGGAAGGACTTAAACATCTGTGACCACAACAGCTTGACATCTGAAAGACGCTTTTGCCTGCGGGGTGACAAACTCCAAAACGAGCGGACGTGATGCAATATGAAAGGAAAAGCGATGTTAATAATTAAACCGGCACATACAAAAATAAACAAGAATACAATACAATATTAGCAAGTGGAGTTTGTTGTGTTTAGTTGCCATTGCATTTTATGTAACGGGAATCATTGAGGTTTTATATATTTCATTATTGTTTTTTATAATTAATGTAATTTATATTAACCTCATTTTCCTCTTTCTTTGTTATGTTTTATGCTATAAATCTAACAGGGTTATTCACTAAGCTGCCGAAGGCAGACGTGTGAATAACCGACCCGAAGTGAAGTGAGCCGAATGCTATTCGGCTATTCACTTCAGGCTTGTACAGCTGATCTCAGCCGTACATCGGCTTGCTACGGCTGGGTTCGGGCCGCCGAACATACTCAGCATGTTCGGCCGACCCTAAGTGCAGAAGAAGTTTGACTCAGCCGATCCAACATCTGGATCGGCTGAGCCGAACCTTCCGCAGGCTACTCGCTGCTGTTTGGCCTATTCTCATAGGGGCCGAACAGCAGTGAGTGAATAGCCAAATGCTGCCGAGCGGCATTCGGCTCGGCTATTCTGCTCGGTACCTCTGTGGTACCGAGCAGAATAGAAAAAGAGTTTAAAAAAGTAGAAAAAAAATAGAAAACGATTGAGCGGAGCTAGCAGTGACAGCTAGCTCCGCCCAACTGTTTTCTATTGGCCGGGACCAGATGTCATTACAATGAGAGCTTGGTGGAGCCGGCGGTGATATCAAAGCCGGCTCTGCTAAGCTCTCATCGTAATGACAGATCAGCGTCCCCTGGTTACCTGGTAACCAGGTGGACGCTGATCTATCATTGCAAGTGGCCGAAGCCAACAGTGAGATGACGGCTGGCTCCACCCAGCTGTCAGGAGCAGGCTTTCGGCCGGCCAATGGCCGGCCGTTTGGCCAGCTTCGGCTTTCAGCTTGGCTCAGTCGAGCCGAAGGATATGCCTTCGGCTTGACTGAGCCACTCGGCCAGCTTCGGGAGCTATACAGGCTATAGTGAATAGCCCGTACAGCAGCCCTTGGCCTCTGAATGCTCCAGATTTCGGGTTCTTGGAGCATTTCCATTTCTAAGATTTCCATATTGAATGCTCCAGATTTTCCGCTTCCTGGGGCATTCATAAAGGTAAAAGCAGAGGTGACCAGACCCTCCATGGTTCGTTCCTGATACTTAGCTTTTATAGCTGATTTGTATTTTAAATAATTCACTTCAGTTCATCTAACAACAGGTTGGAGTTAAAGTCAATCAGCAGGCAGTCTATGCCCCTGTAAAAGCTTTTGGTTGCTGCTATCATCTTTAGAACTCCAATAGTTATTATTATTATACAGGATTTCTATAGCGCCAACAGTTTGCACAGCGCTTTACAACAAAAGGAAGATACTAGACATGTGCGATTCATTTCGTTCCGAATCAAAATTTGTACAAATTTTCCGAAATTCCGACAATGCATCTGAATGTGTCCGAATTCCGAAATTCGGATCCCGTCTGAATTTAGTTCAAAAACGAAACTGAATCGGACATGTGACTTTTCTGGCCAATCAGATGTGTTTTTCGGTTTAATGCATCCGAATGGGTCTAAACACGAGTTTTCGTTACGGCAACATGGGAGCCCTATACAGTATATACATATAGTACTAAAGCTGAGGCTCCCAGACCTGAATGGCATTCGGAAGTTACCGAATGTAATTTGGAAATTACGATCCCGAATGCCATTCGGGTCTAGGAGATTCAGCTTTAGTATTCATATCTGCATATGGTTCTCTGTGGTATTCGCAATGAATATTCGTAAACTCATCCGAAACTAACGAAACTTCGTATTTCGTCCGAATCCAAGACCCGAACCGAATTAAATTTCAGATCCGAATCCCAAAATAACAAAATATCCAAACCGAACCGATTTTTTCCGCATACATGTCTAGAAGATAGTTACAATACAAATTAAGACAAGATGATAAGGAGGGCCCTGCCCCTGAGAGCTTACAATCTAAAAGGCAGGGCCAAGTGATACAAGAGGTGGTAGCTGTGTAGGAATGAAATTTTTGAGAAAGTAATAGGCTTCCCCAAAGAGATGAGTCTCCAGGTTAGGGTGGGGAGTTCCAGTGGATGGGAGATACTCTATAGAAGTCCTGGAGGAGAGCATGGGAGGAGTTGACAAGGGAGCTAGAGAGGAGGAGGCCCTGGGAGGAGCAGAGACGGAGGTTAGGGTGATACTTTGAGATGAGGTTGGATATATAGCCGGGGGCAGAGTTGTGGATGGCTTTGTAGATGATTGTTAATATTTTGAATTTTATCATTTGGGTGATTGGAAGCCAGTGCAGGGATTGGCAGAGGGAGGTGGGGGATGGAATTGTCAGAGCACAATGAAAACCAGACAAGCAAAGGGTGCTAGTTAAAACATTTATTAAGAACAGTGTCCACAGGAGCAAGCATAATCATAAACCAGAACAAGCCAAAGTCAGGATCCAGAGTGGGTAGTCGTACAAGCCAGGTCAGGAACACGGAGATCAGCGTCGTCAGGAACAAGCCAGGAGCAGGAACCAGAGGATCGGGTCAGCCACAGAATCAGGATATGCACTAGCAGGAAGACCACGCAAGGGCAAGGTCAGACTGGACTGAGTGGTTTATATATAGCGAGTGGGGTGACATCATCACTCAGGGACAGGAAACTCCCATCTGGCTCTCTCAGATGATGCTCTCCTGTCTGGCTATAAGAGGGAGCCTGGGAGTAGTGAGCAACGTTCCAGAGTCTGCTCGAGCAAGGAAGGAAACAGGTGAGTAAAATGGCAGCCAAGCCAGAATGCTGCCAACCAATAAAGTCAGGGTGGAACCCTGATAGGAATCCAGTGGAGGGATTGGCAGAGGGGGGTTGTAGACACTGGGTGGTTGATTGGGTGGATAAGTCTGGAAGCAGCATTCATGATAGACTGAAGGGGGGAGGAGCCTGTGTAGTTGAGCATATTCCATCTGTTTTGGCATTTCAATACATTTTAACAGAATAGAAGTTTGAATCGGCATCCGATACTTCAGTTGTCCCATAGAATAAATATAGATCCAGGCATCATGTGTCATTCCATGTATTACATCACAGGACAGGATGGCGCTCCCTTACGTGACGGGTCCTCCCAGCATGGCCAAGCTGTCAGAAGCATTGTCAGAGGTACTAACTATGAAATATTCTAATTGCAGATTTTTTGCGGATCTGTCCGCCCGGCTCCGGGAGAAATCGCTTTCCCATTAGTGGAGCTGGAAAAGTGTACATAACCCGGGGATCGTATTCCCGGAGAGTCGGCTAATCACCCCCTGAAATGTCACGGCTGGCTATTTCATATTAGGGCTAAGTATACGAACAGATGGCATCTGCCGCCACCCATCTGCAAACGTAATATTGATATTTTGCTCACATTGCAAAATTAAAAAATTTTAAAAATTAAAAAAAGAATTAAAAATATTCACCCCCCCCCCCCCCCCCCACCACACACACAATGTGACACAATGAGATGCCGCCTTAGGCAACTGCCTCATTATACGGATGGTCCTGGCAATAATAATAATAATCATAAAGCCATATCATCTGATATGAGCTGTCCTATAAGATTTTAGCTGTTGTGAATTTCAGTCTATAACCAAAGTGCAGAGGGCAATAAATCCACAATTATAAGACAGATAAGCAAATGTTTTTATTTTTACTACACACAGAGGGGTCTGCGATTATGTCTGACTCCAGCCCTCTCTTACCCCAGGCCCTATAGCAGGCGCATGGGATGCTATGGCCATTGGTATGCCACTGATCACTCATGTAAACAGCTCTGCTATTTGATATTAAAGTAAAGATTTTATATAGGCCAGGGTACTTCTTTAGACACAAGTTTCATTTATTTGCTTGCGCTTTTTTTTTAATTATCAGCTGAGAAAGCAGAAAAATTGCAATTATTCCACATTCTAAATTCTAGTTTCTGATGTGTCTGAAACAATTCAGCAGTTTCATTAGTGAGAAAGAGAGAGAGAGCGAGAGAGAGAGCGAGAGAGCGAGAGAGCGAGAGAGAGAGCGAGAGAGCGAGAGAGCGAGAGAGAGAGCGAGAGAGCGAGAGAGCGAGAGAGAGAGAGAGAGAG